>NC_069503.1:954581383-954696383 GCF_027579735.1 Bombina bombina
GCTAAAACCCAAGCATAACGCTAATCATATCTCTAGCTCTTAACCCTAATCATATCCTAACTCTCTGCCCCAACTCTTAACATAAACCTTACCCAAACTATAACCCTAGCCTTGACAGTAATCATCTCTCTTGGCCCCAAATGGTGGTCCTATAGACCTTTCCCTAACTATAAAACTAGCTCGAATCACTTCCTAACTCTTGCCGCTAGTTCTCACCATAGCTCTTACCCTATAACTAGGCTGACCATACGTCCCGTTTTGAAAGGGACAGTACCGTTATTTTATGTTTCTTCCCCTGTCCCGTCGTTTCTTTAATAATATTAATTTTGGCCCGTTTTGAGGGTTATCAGACCGTGCGGCCAGTGCAAGTGTCATTTTTTAGCACACACACCACTTGCTAAACATTTTTAAACTCCCCGCCGGTGGGGAGGGCAGTTTTTTTAACTGCAGGGTTGGGGTTTGGTGGCCATGACCACATAATCTACAGCACCGCGTCTATGCCAACCACGCTCAAAATTAGGGGCGTGATCATTGAAAGCAAGTGACAGCAGGTCAGTACTCAGTTGTGAGCTGTCAGACTGAGCTGAGGAGAGAGACTGGTCATGAAAGGGAAGTTAGAACTACTAGCTAGTGCCTAGTAAGGACAGGAGTGGGACTAGATCTGTCATCATCTGATGTGATGATCATCTGCCTCTGCCATTAAACGAATTAGCGGCTGACCATCACCAGCAAAATAATTCTTGCCATCTTCTTGTGTCACAGTGTGAACATTCAAAAATAGTGATCAATTGTTTAAGTTCTGCAAGAATTGTGCACGGCCAAGGTAAGACCAGTGTCTGTGCCTGTCAATCAATTTAATTGTCATTAATTATGCTTATTATTATGCTGTGGCAGTTCTGGTTGTACAGACGTTATAAATAACGGTTATCATTATCAAGTAACTATTTCCACATTTTTCTCAGTTCTTCCACCATGTAACAATGATTTTGGGCAACTCAGCTAAAAAAAATCTACAACTACTAATCCAGATCTTTAAACCAAACGCCTGTTCAGAGGCTACACTTTTACCATTTAAAATCAGTTAATATGGGAGAATTTGCCCTGACAACATAGAGGATAATTTCAATTTTGGAAACAATGGCCTCTATTTAACAAGGTCTGTCGGACCTGATCCGACAGTGCGGATCAGGTCCGCCAGACCTCGCTGAATATGGAGAGCAATACGCTCTCCATATTCAGCATTGCACCAGCAGCTCACAAGAGCTGCTGGTGCAACGCCGCCCCCTGCAGACTCACGGCCAATCGGCCGCCAGCAGGGAGGTGTCAATCAACCCGATCGTACTCGATCGGGTTGAATTGCGGCGATGCCTGTCCGCCTGCTCAGAGCAGGCGGACAGGTTATGGAGCAGCGATCTTTGTGACCGCTGCATCATAACTGCTGTTTCTGGCGAAAAAACACTGTGGATTGGTATTTAGATTTTATAGCTCTACGTATACCTAAAAAAATTTGTATGAGTTCTTCTGTAACTGAAGGATAATTGTTGGCTCAATTGTTTATATTCATGTCATAAAAGTTAACTTTTGTTAAAATCTTTTTTTCCTATGAATAAAGAATATTAACCCCGTCCCATTTTTGACATCTCAATGTCCCGTTTTTGTCTCAAGGAAATATGGTCAGCCTACCTATAACCCTAGTTCTTGCTCTAATTGCATCCCCAACTCTTGCTTGCAACTCTTTCCATAGCACTAGCCCTAACTATAAACCCGGCTCTAGCCTTTATCGTATCCCAAACTTTTATCCCCAACTCTTACCATAGGCCTTACCCTAACTATAACCTTAGCCAGAAACCTAGTCATACCCCTAAATCTCGCCCCAACTGTTACTTTAGTCCTTAACCTAATTAGCCCTAACTAATCAATTCCCTTACTCTCGCCCCCACTTCTTACAATAGAGCTTTCCTTAACTATAACCCTAGCACTAACTCTAATTATTATTATTTATTTATTTATAAGTCACCAGCAGATTCCGCAGCGCTGCCCATGGGTACATGGATTAAAAGTACAATGGAGAAACAATACAATAATAGACAAAATTTTACAGACAAATACAGGGGGAATTGAGGGCCCTATTCCCATGGGAACTTACAATCTAGATAACTCTAATCAAATACCTAACCTTCACCCCAGACTCTAACCCTAGCCTTAACCTGAATCATATCCACAACTCTTGCTCCCAACTCTTACTATACACCTTAACCTAACTTGAACCCTAACTCTAATCATATCCATAACTCTCACCTCCAACTTTTACCATAGCCCTTAACCTAGCTATAACCCTAGCCCTTACTCTAATCATCTCTTACTTTCACCCCCAACTCTTACAATAGCCCTTACCTTAACTATAACCCTAACTCTCACTCCAGCCTCTCACAATAGCTGTTACCTTAACTATAACCCTAACCCAATTCATATCCATAACTCTTGCTTAAACTCTTACTATAGTGAACCCTAACTCTAATCATATCCCTAACTCTTGCCATCAACTTTTACCATAGTCCTTACCTTAACTATAACCCTAGTCCTAACCCTAGTAATATCCCTAACTCTTTGCCTTAATTCTTACCATAGACCTTACCCTAACTATAACCCCAGCTCTAACTATAATCACATTCCTATCTCTAGCCCTAAACTCTCTCCATAGTCCTTGCCCTAACTATAACCCTAGCACTAACCCTTATCATAACCTTTACTCTCACCCCATAGCCCTTACTTTAGCTATAACCCTACCCTAATAATATCCCTAACGCTTTCCCCCAACTCTCACCATAGTCCTTACCCTAACTATAACTCTAGCACTAACCCTTATCATATCCCTAAGTCTTGCCCCCAACTGTCACCATAGCCCTTACCCTAACTAAACCCCAACCCTAATCATATTCCTAACTCTCACCCCCTACTCTTACCATAGCCCTTACCTTAACTATAACCCTAGTCCTAACCCTAATAATATACCTTACTATTGGCACACCCCCAACTCTTACCATATCACTTACCCTAACTATAACCTCAGCTCTAACTATAATTTCATTCCTAACTCTTGCCCCCAACTCTCACCATAGTCCTTACCCTAACTATCACTACCTAGCACTAACCCTTATTATATCTCTAAGTGTTTCCCCCCATGTCTCACCATAGCCCTTACCCTAACTAAGCTCCAGCCCTAATCCTAATCTTATTCCTAACTCTCACCCACAACTCTTACCATAGCCCTTACCTTAACTATAACCTTAACACTAACTCTAATCATATCCCTATCTCTTACACCAACTGTTAATCATTCATATTTTATTAGCTTTTCAGCTATACTTTATTGGAAGGAGAAAAATTATTATCTTTGTAATAACAATTTAAATAGTTTTATTTGACGAAAGAAAAATAACGACTTCCTCAATAATATGAGTTTAAATAGTTTTATTTAACTAAACCAATAACATTATATTTCTTTTTTAATACTTGCCCCTCCTGTACACAGATTTGCAGGGGAGCAATCGCTTTAAAGGGATAGTAAAATCAAAACTAACCTTTCATTATTCAGAAAGAACATGCAGGTTTTAAAAAATTTCCCATTTACTTCTCTTATATAATTTGCTTCACTCTCTTGGTATCAGTTGTTGAAAAGCATAAAAAGGTAGACTCAGAAGCAATGCACCACTGTGAGTTGGCTGCTTGTCACTGTCTCACTTAGGTTCCAATGACCGAAAGTGCTACTAGGCTGCAAAATATTCCAAGGGATCAGCGACTTTGTTGAGCAAGCTTGTCAAAATATTCCAAACTCCCGACGAAGCAGCATTGCCGAGAGGCGTTTACTATTTATGCCATTGGTCAGTGATGCTGGCTATAGATAACACCCAGCATCGCCGCCCATATGCCGCGATGTATAGTAAACGATCCTTTGCAATAGAACTGCAGTGTTCCACGCCACTAATCCTAATATCCCTAATCCGAAGTACCCCAAGCTCGCAAACTAACACTATACTAATAAACTAAACCGAAGTACCCCAAGCTCGCAAACTAACACTATACTAATAAATATCTAAACCGCCATTAGTCCACCGCAAGTACTATCCTATTAACCCCTATACCACCACATACCCACCGTAAGTGCCTTTCCTATTAACCTCTATACCGCCACTAGCCCACCGTAAATACCTATCCTAATAACCCATATACCACCACAAGCCCAGTGCAAGTACTATCCTTTTAGCCCCTATATTGCCACTAGCCCACTGCACGTACTATCCTATTAGCCACATACCCACTGCAAATACCTACTTATTAACCCCTATACTGCCACATACCTACCGTAAGTGCCTATCCTATTAACCCCTATACCGCCACTAGCCCACCGCATGTACTATCCTATTGACCCCTATACCGACAAATACCCACAACAAGTACCTATCCTAATAACCCCTATACCACCACTAGCCCACCGCAAGTACTATTCTTTTAACCCCTATACTGCCACTAGCTCACTGCACGTACCATACACTATTAAGCCTAAAGCACCACAACCCCCAACGCAAACTAACCCTGCTCCACCTTACACCTAATCCCACTCCAAACAAAACCCCCTAAGTCACTTTAAAAAAAAAATCTAACGGCTAGATTATGAGTTCTGCGTTAGAGGCTATGCGGTGCTAACGAGCAGTTTTGTGCAACCGCTCACTTACCTGCAGTGCTGGTATTACGGGCTTTTACAAACGCGTCATTAAAAGGCAAGAAGTGAGCGTTGAGCAAAATTTTGCTCCTTACCGCACTCCAATACCAGCGCTGCTTAAGTCAGCGGTGAGCTGGTCGTACATGCTCGTGCACGATTTCCCCCTTAGGAATCAACGGGGAGAGCCGGCTGAGAAAAAGTCTAACACCTCCAAAAAAGCAGCGTAAAACTCAGTAACGCAGCCCCATTGATTCCTATGGGGAAATAAAATTTATGTCTACACCTAACACCCTAACGTGAAACCCCGAGTCTAAACACCCCTAATCATACACTTATTAAACCCTAATCTGCCGCCCCCGACATCGCCGTCACCTGCATTATATTTTTTAACCCCTAATCTGCCTCTCCGGACACCGCCACCACCTACATTATACTTATGAACCCCTAATCTGCTGCCCCCAACATCGCCGACACTTACATTATATTTATTAACCCCTAATCTGCCGCACCCAATGTCGCCGCAACCTACCTACACTTAATAACCACTAATCTGCTGCCCCTATACTAAATGTATTGTAGCTAGCTTAGGGTTCATTTTTATTTTACAGGCAAGTTTGTATTTATTTTATCTAGGTACAAAAGTTATTAAATAGTTATAAACTATTTAATAACTACCTAGCTAAAATAATTACAAAAGTACCTGTAAAATAAAACCTAACCTAAGTTACAATAACACCTAACACTACACTATAATTAAATAAATTTACTAAATTAAATTCAATTTACCTAAATTAAATTAAATGAAATTAGCTAAAGTACAAAAAAAAATACTAAATTACAGAAAATTATAAACAAATTACAGATATTTAAACTAATTACACCTAATCTAACAGCCGTATCAAAATAAAAAAAGCCCCCCCAAAATAAAAAAAAAACCTAGCCTAAACTAAACTACCAATAGCCCTTAAAAGGGCCTTTTGCGGGGCATTGCCCCAAAGTAATCAGCTCGATTGGAACAGCCAATAGAATGCATCAGCCAATAGGATTGAACTTCAGTCCTATTGGCTGATTGCATCAGCCAATAGGATTTTTTCTACCTTAATTCCGATTGGCTGATATAATTCAGCCAATCAGAATCTAAGGGACAACATCTTGGATGACTTAAAAGTACCTTCATTCATCGGGTAGTCGTCGGATGAAGAGGATGCTCCGCGTCGGATGTCTTGAAGATGGACCCGCTCCACGTCGGATGGATGAAGATAGAAGATGCCATCTGGATGAAGACTTCTGCCCGTCTGGAGGACCACTTCGCCCGGCTTGGATGAAGACTTCTCTTGGCTTCGTTGAGGATTTTGGCCCGGTTGGATGAAGACTTCTGCCGCTTCCTTGAGGATGGATGTCCGGTCTTTAGAACTGTAAGTCGATCTTTAGGGGGTTAGTGTTAGGTTTTTTTAAAGGTGTATTGGGTGGGCTTTATTTTTAGGTTAGGGTTTGGGCCTGCAAAAGAGCTAACTTCCCTTTTAAGGGCAATGCCCATCCAAATGCCCTTTTCACGGCAATGGGGAGCTTAGGTTTTTTTAGATAGTATTTTATTTGGGGGGTTGGTTGTGTGGGTGGTGGGTTTTACTGTTGGGGGGTTGTTTGTATTTTTTTTTTTTTACAGGTAAAAGAGCTGATTACTTTGGGGCAATGCCCCGCAAAAGGCCCTTTTAAGGGCTATTGGTAGTTTAGTTTAAGCTAGGGGTTTTTTTTATTTTGGGGGGGCTTTTTTTATTTTGATAGGGCTATTAGATTAGGCGTAATTAGTTTAAATATCTGTAATTTGTTTATTATTTTCTGTAATTTAGTGTTGTTGTTTTTTTGTACTTTAGCTCATTTAATTTAATTTAGGTAATTGTATTTAATTTAGTAAATATATTTAATTATAGTGTAGTGGTAGGTGTTATTGTAACTTAGGTTAGGTTTTATTTTACAGGTACTTTCATGTTTATTTTAGCTAGGTAGTTATTAAATAGTTAATAACTATTTAATAACTATTGTACCTAGTTAAAATAAATACAAATTTGCTTGTAAAATAAAAATGAACCCTAAGCTAGCTACAATGTAACTATTAGTTATATTGTAGCTAGCTTAGGGTTTATTTTATAGGTAAGTATTTTGTTTTAAATAGGAATAATTTAGGTAATGATAGGAATTTTTATTTAGATTTATTGTAATTATATTTAAGTTAGGGGGTGTTAGGGTTAGGGTTAGACTTAGGTTTAGGGGTTAATAAATTTAGTATAGTGGCGGCGACGTTGGGGGCGGCAGATTAGGGGTTAATAAGTGTAGGTAGGTTGCAGCGACATTTGGGGTGGCAGATTAGGGGTTAATAAATATAATTTAGGTGTCGGCGATGTTGGGGGCAGCAGATTAGGGGTTCATAAATATAATATAGGTTGCGGCGGTGTACGGAGCAGCAGATTAGGGGTTAAAAATTAAATTTTAGTGTTTACGATGTGGGAGGGCCTCGGTTTAGGGGTTAATAGGTAGTTTATGGGTGTTAGTGTACTTTTTAGCACTTTAGTTATGAGTTTTATGTTACGGCGTTGTACCATAAAACTCCTAATTACTAACTTTTAAATGCGTTAGGATTCTTGACGGGGTAGGGTGTACCGCTCACTTTTGGCCTCCCAGGACAGACTCGTAATACTGGCGCCATAGAAAAAAAGACTTTACGTAGTTTACGTAAGTCGTTTTGCGGTAAGGCCAAAGAAGTGTGCAGTGATTCTAAACCTTCAAGACTCGTAATAGCAGCGGTAGTGAAAAATCAGCGTTAGGACCTCTTAACGCTGCTTTTTTACCTTAACGCACAACTCGTAATCTAGCTGTAAGTTAATTTTAAAAAGTTGTTACTTTTAAATAAAAAATATTAACCCCAAACTGCCACAACCGCAATCTAACCCTACTCTATCAAACACCTAAACCCCCATCTAAACTAAACCTACTAAGTTACATAAAAAAAATATATAAGTTATATAACTAATAAAATACAGTACCCAAAATAAAAAACACTATTATACCTAACACTAATTCACATGCCCTATAAAATTAAAAAAAAACACCCAAAACAAAAAATAAAATTCCATCTAGAGATAAATTTACAATAAACCAAAGCAAAGGCAGCAAAATCATACACAGGGGCATATTTATCAAGCCCCGAATGGAGCTTCATGCCCCGTGTTTCTGATGAGCCTGCGGGCTCGCCAGAAACAGCAGTTATGAAGCAGCGGTCACAAAGACCGCTGCTTCATAACCTGTCCGCCTGCTCAGAGCAGGCGGACAGACATCGCCGTAAATCAACCTGATTGAGTACGATCGGGTTGATTGACACCCCCCCTGCTGGCGGCCTATTGGCCGTGAGTCTGCAGGGGGCGGCGTTGCACCAGCAGCTCTTGTGAGCTGCTGGTGCAATACTGAATACGGCGAGCGTATTGTTCACCGTATTCAGCGAGGTCTGTCGGACCTGAATCGCACTGTCGGATCAGGTCCGACAGACCTTGATAAATATAGGCCATAGTGTGAAATACGTTTATTTAAGCAATTGTATACTCATATTTCTGATGAAAAATAATATTTTATTTTATCAATAATATTGGTTGGTAGATAATTACATTAACAACCACCAAGTAATTCCAAGCATTAGTGTATTTTGACTAGAACTGCAGATGTTACTTGCAGTAGAATCATAATGATTCTACTTGTGGAATGAATAAAGCAATGCAATGTGTCATTTTCTTAGCTGTCTTTCATTTTAATGTGTCTCATAAACATTTAATGTAAGTTTATGAGATTCAAAACTAGAATGTTACATTTTATTATTTTGACTTTTATATTTCATAGATATAGTGAATTCACTTCAAATCTATTAAACATGGCAAAACCACAAACTGTAACAATTTAATGTTGAGATTCCCATGATTTACATTTAAAGCAGCTTTTTTCTATGACTATAATCTTTGGAATGTTACATTTGCTATTTTAAATGTTATGTGTCACAAACATAGCACAGATCAAATTGTAACATTCTCATATACTTACATTGATATACGATTTAAAGGGATATGTAAATTAAACTTTCATGATTTAGAGATATGGTAAAATTTAAAAGAAATATTCGCCTAGATAACAAGTGGAGCTTGGAAATATCACTATTGAGTGCTAATACCATTAGCTCTTATTCTTGCCTCAGGCATGCTAACATCTGGTGAAATGATGGCGTGGGCACGCAAAATCCCTCTCCTCTCGGACTTCTATGGAACATGCAACAAAACCCTATTCAGCCTTTCACACAAGTACTAACCTGAAGGGGCACTAAGCCTAAGTGCGCTGAAGGTGTGTTAAAAAAAAGTAAAATACCATTGTTCTTCACTCAGTAGAAAATCCTTTCTCCCTCTCTCTCTCTCTCTCTCTCTCTCTCTCTCTCTCTCTCTCTCTCTGTTACATTGGTGTATGAAGATGCAATTATACGTTACTGTTACCTACAAATCTTGTTGAACTACAATGAGCGTTTTCCTATTTAGTCTGACATCAGTATCCAGATAAAAGCAGACCTTGAATATAACATACTGGCTGGCAGCTGAAGACTACCATTCCAGTGACTACCAGGTGATTCTCAGCCTGGGGTCAACCCTGCGGCTGTTAGCAGCAATGTGGTAATTGAAGTCATCAGAAGCACATCGGTCCCACAGCAGTTGGAGTTGTAAGAACTGCTGTGGGACCGCTGTACTTCTAATGACTTAAATAACCACTCCAACTGCTGTGGGACACTGGTGCGCCGCATAGAACAACCGCGGTTTGTTTTCTTCCTGACTCCAAAACCGGCGCATTGCACATGTGCGAAACAGAGAGAGGAGCAGGATCGACTTGGAACACTCAGTGGAGCTGGAGGGTGACGTCAGGACAGGAGGGGTCAGACGGCCATTTCAAAATGGCCCGAGGTGAAATAGTAAGTGGTTTTACTTGCAAACTATATTTAGAGCATAATTGGCCTACAGTTTGCTGTCAACATCGTTAAATACATTATCTAAATATGTAATAATAATTTTTAGGTTGACTTGCCCTTTTAATATAGGGCATGCTATAAAGATGTTGTCAGTGCAAGATTCTCTGGTAATTGTGTTTTACAATGGACTTGTAATACCAGATTATGCATTATTTTGAGCTCTGGCCAGCAATATTAATATCGCTTCACGTGTAATCTTGGCCCTGATATTTTATTTCTATTATCAAATTTTCTTGGTTTAACCTTTTTTCCCGCCGCAGGAGGACATTGTTTGGCCCACTCTCCACCTCCTCTGGGTGTCTGAGAGTCCGGAGGTCAGAAGGAGCAGGCAGAGCAATGCTTGCTGTGCAGACCTTTGGGTTGTCTCTCAGGAGGGGGTGGGCTGCCTATACCAGAGCATAAGGAGACTTATTACAGGGGATTTGCTTTGTTTGCTGAAAATTATTAGACATATTTTATAATTTTGATGTTTTCGCCTCAGTTGAGGCGGCTTTTGGATGGAAGGTCCTTCAGGCAGTGGTTCCTGATTAATAGGTATCTGACTTTATCTGTTTATTTCCCACCCTTAATTTGTGGACTTCTCAGCTTGGGTGTTAGTTCCCAAGAGTAAGGTCTTGTGGACTCTCACAACCATTAGAAAAAAAGACATAATTTATTCTTGCCTAATAAATTCATTTCTTTCTTGGGTATGAGAATCCATGAACCCGCCCGTTTTTTTTCTATTGTTGGTCGCGGCAGTTTTGCACCATATTTTCTTTATATCCTTGGCTATACACACTACTAGGAGGGAAGAGGAAATGGAAAGGGACACTTAAAGCTCTGGTGTGGGGTATCTTTGTCTCCTCCTGGTGGCCTGGTGATGTAATTCCCAAGAGTTAGGTCTTGTGGACTCTCACAACCAAGAAAGAAAATAATTTATCAGGTATAAATAAATTGTTTTTTATTATTAATTGTAAGCTCTATTTGAATAATGAAAATGATAAATTTTGACTTCCATGTCCCAATAAATTAACATCACATTAAAAAAATGTTTTGATTTAGTGTAAATATTGTGCATGTATTCCCCCATATAAATCAATGGATAAAAAGAAGTTAAAAAAAACAAAAAACACCTATCGCGCAAAAACAATTGTATTTTCTCATTCCCACAGAGAAAAAAATTGTTAAAAAAAAAACACCCATCACGCAAACAACACAGCATATTCGCATTAGCAAATGTAAAATGTTTACACGCTCCCTAAGAGGCCAATAAGCAAAATCCGTAATCTAGATTTTCAAAAAATGGCAAAATGCCTAAACCAGCTCTTTGATTTGCAAGTTACAGAATCCACCATTATATATATATTAGTTGTGCGGTATTTTATTTTTTCCCGAATGTGAACACTGCACTAGAGTTAAGCTTTTTGCGCTAGTCGGGTTGGGTTCGTATTACAAATAAAAATAAAAACAACTTAATTTGCGCAAGCGGTAACCCGACTAGCGCAAAAATCTAATTTTTTCGCGCTCGTGCATGTATTCCCCCATATAAATCAATGGATAAAAAGAAGTAAAAAAAAACAAAAAACACCTATCGGGCAAAAACAATTGTATTTTCGCATTCCCATAGAGAAAAAAATTGTTAAAAAAAAACACCCATCACGCAAACAACACAGCATATTCACATTAGCAAATGTAAAATGTTTACAGTAAATACATAGTTAAAATCTTTATTACATATGAAATTGCATAAAAATGTTCTATCATGTTTTCATCTACTTAACTGTAAAGGGCTCTACTGAACGTATATCTATGTCTCTGTGTGGGTACATTTATGTGTTTATATGTATATATTTCTGTCAATACATACTGTATATACACATATATATACATTAATATATCTGTACACATATATAGACATATCTATATACATACAAATACATCTTTAGCAATGTATCTGTTTGTATCTCTATGTTAAAGTACTTTGGAGCCTTTTTTTTCTAACACCCGAGATCTCATATCTTTGAGCCCTTATCACTTTTTTGTGCAATCATTTTTTTTTTAATAACTTTTATTAGATGGTGTTATTAGAAGTGTAACTGTACTTTGTAATGTATTCCTTATGTACTTTGTGCAACTTTTTAGTTTAGAAAAATAGTTAAACACAGCTCTGAGATTGAGGTACGGATTGAAGCGTAAAACGCAATTGCGCTAGCACAATCACAATTTTGTTCAACTCAGCGCAATAAAAAATGCTTGCGAAAAGACGATATTGCTTGCACAAAACCATTTGCGCCTCACTTGTAACCTAGCCCATAGTCAGATATATATATAGAAATATATTTTTTAAAATAATAACATTTTCTACTATGTAAAGAACATTTAAATGTAAAAATATTTACAGTAAATACACAGTAAAACACATAAAATATTAAAATTTAATTAAAATATTTTTTCTTGTTTTAAGGTATGTATATATATATATATATATATATATATATATATATATATATATATATATATATATATATATATTTGGTGATAAGTGGATTTAACCCCCTAGAGAAAAAGCAAATGACACAGCAATAGATACCAATAATATCAATCACAGCAAATAAGAAAAATGTGAAACAAAATTGCATTTATTTGATAACAGTCAAGAAAGCAGCTATACCTAAAATATTTTAAATTGAAGGTACAGTGGGGAAAAAAAGTATTTAGTCAGCCACCAATTGTGCAAGTTCTCCCACTTAAGAAGATGAGAGAGGCCTGTAATTTTCATCATAGGTATACCTCAACTATGAGCGACAAAATGTGGAAACAAATCCAGACAATCACATTGTCTGATTTGGAAAAAATTTATTTGCAAATTATGGTGGAAAATAAGTATTTGGTCACCTACAAAAAGCAAGATTTCTGGCTCTCACAGACCTGTATCTTCTTCTGTAAGAGGCTCATCTGTCCTCCACTCATTACCTGTATTAACCCCTTAACGACCGAGGACGTGCAGGGTACGTCCTCAAAAAAAAGGCAGTTAACGCCTGAGGACGTACCCTGCAAGTCCTCGGTGTGGAAAGCAGCTGGAAGCGATCCTGCTCGCTTCCAGCTGCTTTCCGGTTATTGCAGTGATGCCTCGATATCGAGGCATCCTGCAATAACCATTTTTAGCCATCCGATGCAGAGAGAGCCACTCTGTGGCCCTCTCTGCACCGGACATTAACGGCTAAGTTCGTTGGAGGGTGGGAGCCGGTGTGGGAGGCGGGTGGCGGCCATCGATGGCCTTTGTGATGTGGAGGGGGGCGGGATCGGAGGCGGGGACGACCGGGGGGGCGCGCACGGACGCGCGCGCGTGCACAGGGAGGCCGGGCGGGCGCGTGCACGGGGAGGGAGCGGGTGGGAACCACTACGCTACAGAACATTTTTACCTAGAAGTGGGGATCAAGGGGGGGATTTTATTTTATTTGGTGATCGGTTTGGCTGGTGGGATATTGGACTGTGGGGGGGAAGCTACACTACAGAAACAAATAAAAAAAAATAATAAAAAAACATTTTTATTTGCAAACTGGGTACTGGCAGACAGCTGCCAGTACCCAAGATGGCCCCCAATAAGGCTTTTTTTTTTTTTTAAATACCTTTTATTTTAGTACTGGCAGACTTTCTGCCAGTACTTAAGATGGCGGGGACAATTGTGGGGTGGGGGAGGGAAGAGAGCTGTTTGGGAGGGATCAGGGGGTGGGATGTGTCAGGTGGGAGTCTGATCTCTACACTAAAGCTAAAATTAACCCTGCAAGCTCCCTACAAACTACCTAATTAACCCCTTCACTGCTGGCCATAATACACATGTGATGCGCAGCAGCATTTAGCGGCCTTCTAATTACCAAAAAGCAACGCCAAAGCCATATTTGTCTGCTATTTCTGAACAAAGGGGATCCCAGAGAAGCATTTACAACCATTTGTGCCATAATTGCACAAGCTGTTTGTAAATAATTTTAGTGAGAAACCTAAAGTTTGAAAAAGTGAACAATTTTTTTTTATTTGATTGCTTTTGGCGGTGAAATGGTGGCATGAAATATACCAAAATGGGCCTAGATCAATACTTGGGGTTGTCTAATACACTACACTAGAGCTAAAATTAACCATAGAAGCTCCCTACATGCTCCCTAATTAACCCATTCACTGCTGGGCATAATACACGTGTGGTGCGCAGTGGCATTTAGCAGCCTTCTAATTACCAAAAAGCAAAGCCAAAGCCATATATGTCTGCTATTTATGAACAAAGGGGATCCCAGAGAAGCATTTACAACCATTTATGCCATAATTTCATGAGTTGTTTGTAAATAATTTCAGTGAGAAACCTAAAGTTTGTGAAAAAATTTGTGAAAAAGTGAACTTTTTTTTTTATTTGATTGCATTTGGCGGTGAAATGGTGGCATGAAATATACCAAAATGGGCCTAGATCAATACTTTGGGATGTCTTCTAAAAAAAAATATATACATGTCAATGGATATTCAGAGATTCCTGAAAGATATTAGTGTCCCAATGTAACTAGCGCTAATTTTGAAAAAAAAGTGGTTTGGAAATGGCAAAGTGCTACTTGTATTTATTGCCCTATAACTTGCAAAAAAAAGTACATACCATGTAAACATTTGGTATTTCTAAACTCAGGACAAAATTTAGAAACTATTTAGCATGGGTGTTTTTTGGTGGTTGTAGATGTGTAACAGATTTTGGGGGTCAAAGTTAGAAAAAGTGGGGGTTTTTTGTTTTTTTTCATCATATTTTGTATTTTTTTTATAGCAAATTATAAGATATGATGAAAATAATTGTAGATTTTGAAAGTCCATTTAATGGCGAGAAAAACGGTATATAATATGTGTGGGTACAGTAAATGAGTAAGAGGAAAATTACAGCTAAACACAAACACCGCAAAAATGTAAAAATAGCCTTGGTCCCAAACGGACAGAAAATGGAAAAGTGCTGTGGTCATTAAGGGGTTAATGGCACCTGTTTGAACTTGTTATCAGTATAAAAGACACCTGTCCACAACCTCAAACAGTCACATTCCAAACTCCATTATGGTGAAGACCAAAGAGCTGTCGAAGGACACCAGAAACAAAATTGTAGACCTGCACCAGGCTGGGAAGATTGAATCTGCAATAGGCAAGCAGCTTGGTGTGAAGAAATCAACTGTGGGAGCAATAATTAGAAAATGGAAGACATACAAGACCACTGATAATCTCCCTCAATCTGGGGCTCCACGCAAGATCTCACCCCGCGAGGTCAAAATGATCACAAGAATGGTGAGCAAACATCCCAGAACCACATGGGGGGACCTAGTGAATGACCTGCAGAGAGCTGGGACCAACGTAACAAAGGCTACCATCAGTAACACACTATGCCGCCAGGGACTCAGATCCTGCAGTGCCAGACGTGTCCCCCTGCTTAAGCCAGTACATGTCTGGGCCCGTCTGAAGTATGCTAGAGAGCATTTGGATGACCAGAAGTGGATTGGGAGAATGTCATATGGTCAGATGAAACCAAAGTAGAACTGTTTGGTAGAAACACAACTTGTCGTGTTTGGAGGAGAGAGAACACCATACCTACTGTGAAGCAGGGGGGTGGCAACATCATGCTTTGGGGCTGTTTCTCTGCAAAGGGAACAGGACAACTGATCCGTGTACATGAAAGAATGAATGGGGCCATGTATCGTGAGATTTTGAGTGCAAACCTCCTTCCATCAGCAAGGGCATTGAAGATGAAAGTGGCTGGGTCTTTCAGCATGACAATGATCCCAAACACACTACCCGGGCAACGAAGGAGTGGCTTCGTAAGAAGCATTTCAAGGTCCTGGAGTGGCCTAGCAAGTCTCCAGATCTCAACCCCATAGAAAACCTTTGGAGGGAGTTGAAAGTCTGTGTTGCCCAGCGACAGCCCCAAAACATCACTGCTCTAGAGGAGATCTGCATGCAGGAATGGGCCAACTTACCAGCAACAGTGTGTGACAACCTTGTGAAGACTTACAGAAAACGTTTGACCTCTGTCATTGCCAACAAAGGATATATAACAAAGTATTGAGATAAACTTTTGATATTGACCAAATACTTATTTTCCACCATAATATGCAAATAAATTATTTCCAAATCAGACAATGTGATTGTCTGGATTTGTTTCCATATTTTGTCTCTCATAGTTGAGGTATACCTATGATGAAAATTACAGGCCATCTTCTTAAGTGGGAGAACTTGCACAATTGGTGGCTGACTAAATACTTTTTTTCCCCACTGTAAACTTTGGTGAATGAAAGCCCATTTTTAAAAAATACTATTAAAAACAGGGGCACTTTCATTCATCAAAGTTTACAAAGCAGCCGTTTTGATTAAAAACTTACCTTTTTTTCTATTCACAGCCAGAGCAGCTTCCCCCCCCCCCCCCCCCGGAGATCCTCTCTTCACACGTCAGCAATGACTAATCCAGCTTCCTCCAATCATGACTTTCCCCCCAGGGTAGTCATTGCCTGAGGCCATGCTGTGATTGGAGGAAGCCGGATTAGTCATTTCTGACATGTGAAGAGAGGATTTCTAAGAGGGGGAAGCTGCTCTGGCTGGGAAAAGAAAAAAAGTAAAAATGGCTGCTTTGTATACTTTGAAGAATGAAAGTGCCCCTGTTTTTAATAGTATTTAACCCCACATCAAACCATAGCGCACTGATGGGAAAAAGAGAGCTCTCATAAAAATAAATAAAGTCTCAAAATCCTGTTACTGCACAGGAAACAACAGTCTGTGAAAACAGTTTTCACCTGTTGTGTTACTTTCCCCAATTGGTGCCTCCTCCAGCGGTATGTAGTAATTTGTATCAACTGTAGTTACAGACCTCCTGACACCTCCACTTCAGCCTCCAAATAACTACGCTACGTGCGTTTCGCCCCTAAGGCCAGCTACGTGCATTTCCCCCTAAGGGATTATTGAGTGCTGGATAGGATAGTCTCTTTTTTCTATGTTCTATCATATATATATAACCCTGTCTTTTTTGGTACCAGGATTATATTCCAGGTACGTCTCTTTTGTGTACATGATATATATATATATATATATATATATATATATATATATATATATATATATATATATATATATATATATATATATATATATATATATATATATATATATATATATATATATATATATATACAGGGAGTGCAGAATTATTAGGCAAGTTGTATTTTTGAGGATTAATTTTATTATTGAACAACAACCATGTTCTCAATGAACCCAAAAAACTCATTAATATCAAAGCTGAATAGTTTTGGAAGTAGTTTTTAGTTTGTTTTTAGTTATAGATATTTTAGGGGGATATCTGTGTGTGCAGGTGACTATTACTGTGCATAATTATTAGGCAACTTAACAAAAAACAAATATATACCCATTTCAATTATTTATTTTTACCAGTGAAACCAATATAACATCTCAACAAAAACAAATCAGTGACCAATATAGCCACCTTTCTTTGCAAGGACACTCAAAAGCCTGCCATCCATGGATTCTGTCAGTGTTTTGATCTGTTCACCATCAACATTGCGTGCAGCAGCAACCACAGCCTCCCAGACACTGTTCAGAGAGGTGTACTGTTTTCCATCCTTGTAAATCTCACATTTGATGATGGACCACAGGTTCTCAATGGGGTTCAGATCAGGTGAACAAGGAGGCCATGTCATTAGATTTTCTTCTTTTATACCCTTTCTTGCCAGCCACGCTGTGGAGTACTTGGACGCGTGTGATGGAGCATTGTCCTGCATGAAAATCATGTTTTTCTTGAAGGATGCAGACTTCTTCTTGTACCACTGCTTGAAGAAGGTAACTTCCAGAAACTGGCAGTAGGACTGGGAGTTGCGCTTGACTCCATCCTCAACCCGAAAAGGCCCCACAAGCTTGATGATACCAGCCCAAACCAGTACTCCACCTCCACCTTGCTGGCGTCTGAGTCGGACTGGAGCTCTCTGCCCTTTACCAATCCAGCCACGGGCCCATCCATCTGGCCCATCAAGACTCACTCTCATTTCATCAGTCCATAAAACCTTAGAAAAATCAGTCTTGAGATATTTCTTGGCCCAGTCTTGACGTTTCAGCTTGTGTGTCTTGTTCAGTGGTGGTCGTCTTTCAGCCTTTCTTACCTTGGCCATGTCTCTGAGTATTGCACACCTTGTGCTTTTGGGCACTCCAGTGATGTTGCAGCTCTGAAATATGGCCAAACTGGTGGCAAGTGGCATCTTGGCAGCTGCACGCTTGACTTTTCTCAGTTCATGGGCAGTTATTTTGCGCCTTGGTTTTTCCACACGCTTCTTGCGACCCTGTTGACTATTTTGAATGAAACGCTTGATTGTTCGATGATCACGCTTCAGAAGCTTTGCAATTTTAAGAGTGCTGCATCCCTCTGCAAGATATCTCACTATTTTTGACTTTTCTGAGCCTGTCAAGTCCTTCTTTTGACCCATTTTGCCAAAGGAAAGGAAGTTGCCTAATAATTATGCACACCTGATATAGGGTGTTGATGTCATTAGACCACACCCCTTCTCATTACAGAGATGCACATCACCTAATATGCTTAATTGGTAGTCGGCTTTCGAGCCTATACAGCTTGGAGTAAGACAACATGCATAAAGAGGATGATGTGGTCAAAATACTCATTTGCCTAATAATTCTGCACTCCCTGTATATATATATATATATATACACACACAATATAACCTTTTCGATTTTGACACCTTGTCATATAATATATTTTTATCAGATAGTGTAAATATGAATGTAACACTTTATTTTAATGTAATGTACTTATGTTGTGTTTGGTGCACTTTTTTTTTTTAACTTTTACTTTTTTAAAAATGCAGTGAAATTAGTTTTTTTAACATTCATTTTTAAAGGCAAAATATTTTTTATTTTTAAAATATGGATATACAAGGGCAATATCAGAACAGGGGCTTATGATGTTAATAGGATGGTAGCAGGTTCAAGAGTAATTTTCCGTATAGACGCCGGTTTTTACACAGTTTTGGTATCACATATACGGTGCCGCATAAAAATGTGGCGCGTATATTTCACCTGTGACCCGCTATTTTTACTCCCATAAGCTAACATAGAACCGCGTTGCAAATCGGTATCACATATTCTGCGCAAGGACTTACGCAGTGAAAATAGAGAAATTTTACTCCATTTTCACCCCGCCACACATAGGCAGGCTCACCAAGCCTTGCGCTGAGTATGTGAGCACAGTAACTCCCTGAAAATAGTAACTAATACCTAACGCATGTGCAATATATATCTACCTCCTGAAAATAACTAACACCTAACACATGTGCAATATCTATCTACCTGTCAACCGCAATCCCCCACTGCAATAACTAATAAAGTATATTAACCCTGGTTTCAGTAGCTCTCATCCTATTGGCTGATTTGAACAGCCAATAGGATTTCCGTAGCTCTCATCCTTTTGGCTGATTTGAATTTCAAAAATCAAATCAGCCAATAGGAATGCAAAGGACATCATTTTGAAAAGGCTCCCTTGCATTGAAGATTCAGTATACGGCGGCAACCGTATGAAGAGGATGCTCCGCACTGGATGTCTTCAGGATAGACCTGCTCCATGACGCCAGGATGAAGATAGAAGATGCCGCCTGGATGAAGATAGAAAACACCACTTGGTTGGATGAGGACCTCGCTGCCTGGATTAAGACTTCTCGCCGCCTGGATGTCCGGACTTCAGAAACTGTAAGTGGATCGTCGGGGGTTAGTGTTAGGTTTTTTAAAACTTTTTTGGGGTGTTTTTTAGATTAGGGTTTGGGTGTTCTTAATAGAGCTAAATTACCTTTTCAGAGCAAGAAAAAGAGCTGAATGTCCTTTAAGGGCAATGCCCATACAAATGCCCTTTTTAGGGCAATGGGTAGCTTAGGTTTTTGTTAGAGTTAGGTTTTTTATTTTGGGGTGTTGGTTGGGTGGTGGGTTTTACTGTTGGGGGGGTCTTTGTATTTTGTTTCAGGTAAAAGAGCTGATTTCTTTAGGGAAATTCCCTACAAAAGGCCCTTTTAAGGATTGTTGGTAGTTTATTGTAGGCAAGGGTTTTTTATTTTGGGAGGGGGGCTTTTTTATTTTTATAGGGCTATTAAATTATGTGTAATTGTTTTTATTTTGGATAATTTCGTTTGTTATTTTTCGTAATTTAGTGTTTGTTATTTTTTGTAATTTAGTATTTTTTATTTTTTGTCATTTAGTATTTTTTATTTTTTGTGTAATTTAATTTATTTAATTAATAGTTATTTTAATTTTAGTATGATAGTAATGTTAGTTTAATTTATAGTTTAAACTTAGTTTTTTTTAATTTCCCAGGTAAGTTTTTATTTATTTTAAGATAGGGATCTTGTAATTTTAATTTAAAATTAGTGGGTTGCTAGCTTTAGGGGTTAATAGTTTAATTTAGTTTTTTGCAATGTGGGGGGCTGTCGGTTTAGGGGTTAATAGGTTTATTTAGTGGCAGTGATGTGGGAGGCCAGAGGTTTAGGGGTTAAGAACTTTATTTAGTGGCAGTGATGTCAGGAGCGGCAGATTAGGGGTCAATAACCTTATTTAGGTGTTGGCGATGTCGGGGGCGGCAGATTAGGGGTGTTTAGACTTGGGGTTTATGTTAGGGTGTTTAAACGTAACTTTTTTCCCCCATAGAAATCAATGGGGTTGCATTACGGAGCTTTTCATTCTGCGATCGCAGGTGTTAGTTTTTTCTAACACTCTCTCCCCATTGATGTCTATGGGGCTCATTGCCACCATATCGCACGCACAAGGCGGCTTTTCAAAAACCTGTAATGGCAGCGCTATGGAGGATGAAATTTTTTTTGTTGCGTTCGTTTCGCACACCCTCTATAGCGCAAAACTTGTAATCTAGGTGATAGAGAGATTTGCAGTGGTCTTTGCATTTTGAAGGATATCTAGATATCCGAAAGCTATGTTTATTTGTGGCCATGTTATAAGGGGACATTTGCAAAACCTTACACATGTCTTTTCAGCAGGCATGGGGTTAATATGTCTCCTGACCTCTGCAAGCTATATCCAAAAGCTGTCATTTCTAGTTCTCCAGTTTACACACAGTGGTTCTTAGCAAATCCAAGTGACTGCTCATCGTTCCAGCACTATAGAAATGAAACATTATACAAGATGACCCAGTATCGGGCTCTCTATTGAAAATGTCACTTGCTTCCTTTCTTTGCCACAATGCTGGTGTAGCGCAGGAAGCAGGGAAAGACAAAACCAGAGGTACAAAACTCTGAACTTTCTGCCAATTCCTCCTTCAAAATGTATAGTCTGCCACCACTTTATCACTGTGAGCTGTCCCCTTGTTTTCTCTTTTACAGGCTTTTTTCCCAGTGGACAGTCCATGCCAGCTGTCTAGGCAGCAAGAACGTCCTTTTTTCCCAAGCTTCAACCTGTGGGAAAATCTTCATTGGCCAGTAATTGATTCCACCCTGCCAGCTCCATTACTTTAGGCCACAGTCAAACTGCCAACAGTCTGGAGACGGCCCTCCCTCGCTAAACACTATTACCGGGCACATTTCCTGGCAGGGCTGTTCTACAGGGTCCCCTGGCTGATGTGTCAGCCCACCCTGCAATTAGCACTAATCTGAAAATTGCCCTGTGCTTTCAAAGCCCATGCACCTGACAGCTAATTGTTTGTGTCAGATTGAAGTGCTTTCATTATGGAAAGGTTACTTAATAAACATACGCTTTTTCATATGGCTTGTGTGGGCAGTGTTCCAGCACAGAAAGTAGCTCTTGTTTTATATATATATATATATATATATATATATATATATATATATATATATATATATATACTGTATTTATTATTATGTATTTATTATTTATATACAGTATATTCTTATGTGAGCATGACTGAGGATTCAACACTTCATTTTACATATTTACTGTATCTTGTTGTAAATTTGATATTTAAAAAATCTAATTTTATTTGCATGATATAATACAAGATAGAGATGTGAAATGAAATGGCACTGTGCTATATATTAGTGCGTCACAGGAAAACTAATATATAGTTACTTCTCATACCATGTGAATTATTACACTTCTTTGAAGTTTGAAATATAAATATTAACATAACTAATTGTTATATTTGCATGAAAATAAGTTAAAGGGACATGAAACCTAATTTGTTTTCTTTCATGATTCAGAGCATACACATTTTAAAAAGTGTCCAATTTATTTCTAATATCAAATTTGCTTTGTTCTCATGATTTTCTTTGTTGAACAGATACCTAGGTAGGTAGTGAACACATGCCTGGAGCATTACATGTCAAGAAAAAGTGCTGCCGTCTAGAGCCTTTTGCAAATGTATAACATTCTTGCAAAACTGCTGCCATAAAGGGCTGCAGACACATGCACACTCCTGAGCACGGAAATTTAAAAGTTGCTTAAAAGGACATGCTCTATATGAATCTTGAAATAAAATCTTTGGTTTTCATGTTCCTTTAAGTTCAAGCAGTTGATTCTGATTTTGGAGTGATCAGGAAATGCAGCTGATTGCTCACTGGCTAATAAAGAGAACATCTCCCATTTATTGGTAGACTGTGACATGCCTCACAAGCTTAAAGGGACACTGAACCCAATTTTTTTTCTTTTGTGATTCAGATAGAGTATGCAATTTTAAGCAACTTTCTAATTTACTCCTATTAGCAAATGTTTTTCATTCTCTTGGTATCTTTATTTGAAAAGCAAGAATGTAAGTTTAAATGACGGCCCATTTTGGTGAACAACCTGGGTTGTTCTTGCTGATTGGTGGATACATTCATCCACCAATAAACAAGTGCTGTCCAAGGTTCTGGACTTTCTTTTTCAAATAAAGATAGCAAGAGAACGAAGAAAAATTGATAATAGGAGTAAATTAGAAAGTTGCTTAAAATTGCATGCTCTATCTAAATCACAAAAACAAAAAATTGGGGTTCAGTGTCCCTTTAACAAAACGTTCTCAGTACAGGGATGTTGTTATAACAAAAAACACAACAACAACAAAATATAATACTTTTTAAAATGCCATCCCTTTAGATGCAACAAAAATGACTTTTGTGTTCATTTAATAGCATTTATTCAGATTGCTAAAATATAATTTGCCTTCTACACAATATCCTTCCCCACATTCTATGTCAGCCTTATTTTTTTTCTCTCTCTTGTTTAAAATAGAGATTTAACCTGCAAAGCTTATGGTAATCTTGTCATAGCTTCATTAAAGTAATATGAAACCCAAAACATTTTTGTGTGTGATTTAGATAAATCTAAAAAAAGTTTCCAATTTACTTCTATTATCAAATGTGCTTTGTTACCATAATATCTGTGTTAAAGAGATACCTGGGTAGGCATCTGGAGCACCACATAGCAGGAAATAGTGCTGCCCTCTAGTGCTCTTCTTGCAAATGGATAACATTCTTGCAAAACTGCTGCCTTTTTATTTTGCTTTTCATATCCCTTTAAATGAACATCACTAAAACAGACACAGTTGGTTGGTGGTCTGTTACAGGTAACTTCACAGATTGTAAGTGGCAAAGTATTAGTGGCTGCAGAATTTGAATTAGTGATAATTTACCTGAATGCATTATCCACACTTACCGGTCCTTTACGGTATGAAAAAGACCTTGGTGCTTTGGTTGGACAAGCCTGGTCTAAACCAACCATCTACCATTTGCAGCATAGAGGTTATACCCTTAGACTGGCATAAACTGTTTGCAGCAGGGGCTGAACTACAGGGGGTTCAGAGGGTCGCAACTGCGACTGGGCCCCCGAGGCTGGGGGCCCAGCTTAAAATTTTTTTAAAAAAATAAAAAACGTTGACCTGACACTGCCTGCACTGATATCATGTGAGTATGACGTGATGCTTCACTAGTGTCTCTGTCTCTGACTGCAGGGGATCAGTGGCGTCACTAGGGTTGGTGTCACCCGGTGCGGTAAGTTATGGTGTCACCCCCCCAGAAAGCAGACACACAAAAAAACACAGGCAAACACACATACAAACACTCAGACACACTTAAAACATACTCAGATGCACACACAAACACTCGGAAACACACTCAGACACGCACACAAAAACACACACACAAAAACACTGAGACACACACACACAAAAACACTGAGACACACACACACACACACACAAACTCAGACACACACATCCAAAATATGTAAACTGCACTGCATTAATTATAAAGCTTATGCCTAGAGCTGCTCCCTGGCTCAGCAGTGCATCAAATGAAAGATAAACAGAGCACTCTAAAAATAAATCACTAAAGAAAAGTTTTAGGTGCAAACTATGAAAATTCTGCTCTCTGACTCTGTTCCAAGTCTGTCAGTGCACAACCCCGGGCCGTGTGCCTACCGCTTCTTATGGCCAATCACCTCTGCACTCTGCCCACCCCCGCCCGCCCTCCTACCTGTTCAGTGTGCACTTAGTGTACCGTAACCGTAATGGTCTGGTGGGCATCATACGTGGCTCCTTCACTTTAAAGACAGTGTCAAACAGTCATGCGGTCAGGTGCCAGGCATCCCCTCATGATTTGCCAGTTCCCGTTTAGAGAGACAGCACAGCAGTGAGTGACTCCACTGCTCCACATGTCACTGAGCAGTGAGCACAGATAGGCAGGCAGGTTTAGGCTAGCAGCGCAACTTTGCAAGCCCCACGGCATGCCCCAACATTCATAGCGAAATTGGGCAGGGGAGAAGCAAAGTACAAACAAGCAAAAGCAGCCGGGAAAACTATTTGTTGAAATTGCAGCACTGGCTCAAGGGGCAAAGAAATTGTGTGTCTACATCTTCCCCAGTCCCACCAATGTTCACAAATGCCAGCCCCTCTAATAAAAAAAAATCTATGCATCTCATCTTTTTTTTTTGGTGTCACCCCTTGGTGGGTGTCACCCGGGTGCGGCCCGCCCCCCCCCCCCCCCCCTAGTGACGCCACTGCAGGGGATAGTGTTTCTGTTTTACCCATTGGTGTGTATGTATGTATGTGACTGTGTGTGTATTTATGCATGTATGTGTGTGTGTATTTATGCATGTATGTGTGTGTGTATTTATGCATGTGTGTGTGTGCGTATGTATGTATGTGACTGTGTGTGTGTATTTATGCATGTATGTGTGTGTATGTATGTATGTGACTGTGTGTGTGTATTTATGCATGTATGTGTGTGTATGTATGTATGTGACTGTGTGTGTATTTATGCATGTGTGTGTGTGTATGTATGTATGTGACTGTGTGTGTGTATTTATGCATGTATGTGTGTGTATGTATGTATGTGACTGTGTGTGTATTTATGCATGTATGTGTGTGTATGTATGTGACTGTGTATGTATTTATGCATGTATGTGTGTGTGTATGTATGTATGTGACTGTGTGTGTATTTATGCATGTATGTGTGTGTATGTATGTATGTGACTGTGTGTGTATTTATGCATGTATGTGTGTGTGTATGTATGTATGTGACTGTGTATGTATTTATGCATGTATGTGTGTATGTATGTATGTGACTTTGTATGTATTTATGCATGTATGTGTGTGTGTGTGTATGTATGTGACTGTGTGTGTATTTATGCATGTATGTGTGTGTGTATGTATGTATGTGACTGTGTGTGTATTTATGTATGCTTTTATGTATGTATGTATGTGTGTGTGTATGTATGTATGTATGTGACTGTGTGTGTATTTATGTATGCTTTTATGTATGTATGTGTGTGTGTATGTATGTGACTGTGTGTGTATTTATGTATGCTTTTATGTATGTATGTGTGTATGCTTGTGGAACCAGCAAATTACAGACCTTGCTAATACAGAAAGGAGGGGGGGAGGAAGTAAACAGTGTCACTATACAGTACCACTATATACAGTAGGGGGGCAGGACCATGTCACAGACTACTGTGGTCACTTTATAAAGTACTGGAGCGGGTAGGGTCAGGCCAGCCATCTCACCGGTAGATTACAGACTGTGTAACTAACTCACTATATACAGTAGTGGATGTGGTGGGTTAAACAGTATCACTATATACAGTAATAGGGGGGTCAGACCATCTCACAGACTGTGGGCACAGGGTACCTCCTTTTGCAGACATGTAATCTGATTCACATTTTGTTTCTCTGTTAAATGTTTAAAAAAAAAAAAAAAAAAGATATGTATCAAATTCACTTTTTTTTTTTTTTTTTTTTTTTTTGGGGGGGGGGGGGTCTTCTTAGATTCTTGCACCTGGGCCCTGTGGTTTCTAGTTACACCTCTGGTTTGCAGGGCACATGAGTGGGCATCTCCCTCACGCTTAAGAGTTTGGGCAGATACACTTTAAACTGAGTCAGTCTCAGCAATGAAAACATGGAACTAGGTCCCAGTTCAGATGGGTGTGTATCTAATATGTACACTGATGCATAACATGAACTGAAAGATTGTGCTTGTATAACCAGTCATTGTGTACCAAATCCAATGTTATCTTAAACTCTGCAAAACAGAGATGAACTCGCATATGTAATAAATAGACAGCTCATGTCTTGAAAAGGCATTTCAATGGATATCACAAGGAGTGTTCCCTCTAAGGCCAGTTTTGTGAGCATCCCAGCAGTGAAACATTAATAAGAGAACCATACCTTGCAGTCTGCATTGTGCAGTGTTTGCTAATTGCAGGGTGCAGTTCCCTAATTAACTGTTTCACTGCTGGGCTTCTCACAGCTCATGAGCAAAAGTAAAAACGGTGTTCCAGTGCTTTCTCCTACATAAGGAATCAGGTGACATTAATACATGACACTAATGGGCAGCTTATCGTTTATATATATCCTCCTGTATACAGGCCTGGACTGGCCATAGGGCATACAGGGCAAATGCCTTGTGGGCCAGGCTCTTATGTGGGCGCTGCTGCTGTATACCACCCTCTCTTAAAGGCACACTCAAGTCAAAATAAACTTTTATGATTCAGAAAGAGCAGCAGTTTTAAGACACTTTCCAATTTACTTCCATTATCACATTTTGCATGTCTTTTTATATTCACACTTTCTGGGGAACAAGATCCTACTGAGCATGTGCACAAGCTCACAGGGTATACGTATACTAGTCTGTGATTGGCTGATGTCTGTCACATGATACAGGGGGCCAGAAAATGGGAGAAAAAATACATTTTAAGTAGATTTTATTTCTGACAGAGTAAGTGCCATTGCATTGTCTTTTTATTACATACTTGTTAATTATGTAATTCTACTGCATTGAGTGGTCCTTTAATATGGGTAACAATAGGAAAGCTGTTACAATCTGATTATTTTGTAAAGCTCTGCCTTTAAATGCCCAGGCCTATTTTTGGTCCCAGTCCAGCCTTGCCTGTATATATGTTCTCTGTAACGTTAAACAATATTCAAGATAAGGCTCAGCTAGATCTCTACTGAGTAGCATAAGTAACTCACTGTTCTTCTTTTTTTTGTAAATAGCTCTTCATGTACAACCAAGTATCCTACTATCTTCTGCCATTGTTGTGTTTAGCTACCTTTATATTAACTTTTATATATAAGGCATTGATGTTGGATGAGAAGGTCTGGCTTGAAATTGTTGTTCCAGTTCATTGACTTTAAGCAGCCAATCAGGATGCTTGTCCCAGGTCTTGCAAGGGAGTGTGTATCTAGCATGTGCTGGCACAGTCATGTTATTTCCCTACTCAGTTTAATGAAGTTTGCTATCAAATCTCGCAGTATTTAAGTGAAATCTCACAAGATCACAGTAATCAAAGTGTGAAATCAGCACCGATGAAGCTGATTGGCTGATATTTCCCCCCCAAACATGCAACTGACAGTAGCTGATGGATAAATGTTCACAGAGCATTTACTGATGTGAGATATAAGGTACAGTCAACAAAATTGTTATTGTTTAAAAACAACCAACATTGTTATATTAACCCTTTCACTACCGGAACTTTCCGCCAAAAACTTGCCCAAAATACCAGATAATTTTTTGTATTTTTCCTATCACTCATTTAAACAGAAATAGAGCCTTGCTTTTTTATTTACCAATCAAAACGATATATATGTTTTTAAGTAGACAACCCAAGGTATTGATCTAGGCCCATTTTGGTATATTTCATGCCACCATTTCACTGCCAAATGCAATCAAATAAAAGAAATTGGTACTTTTTTCACAAACTTTGTGTTTCTCGCAGAAATTATTAACACACTGCTTGTGCAATCATGGCACAAATGGTTGTAAAAGTTTCTCTGTGATCCTCTTTGTTCAGAAATAACAGACATCAATGGCTTTGCCATTGCTTTTTGGTAATTAGAAGGCCGGTAATTGCAGCTGCGCACCATATTTCTATTATTCCCGGCAGTGAAGGGGTTAATTAGGTAGCTTAAAAGGTTAACCCTACCTGATCCCTCCCCAACAGCTCTATTCCCTCCCCTACCCCTCACTGGTAACCCCCATCTTAGGACGGTACTGGCAGACAGTCTGCCAGTATAAATATATAAGGATTTTTATTTTTATAAAATATTTTTTATTCATTTTTATATTTTCTGCAGCGTAGGATTCCCCCTTACCCCTAACCTCCCTGATCCCTCCCAAACAGCTCTCTAAACCTCCCCCCTCTAACTATCACCCACCATCTTAGGTACTGGCAGCTGTTGCCAGTACCTATAAACTGCCATTTAAAAAAAATAATATATATATATATATATATATATATATATTATTATTATTTTTGCACATATTTTCTGTAGCATAGTGTCCCCCCAACTCACCCCACCCACAATCTTTAGTTAGGGTCCCCAAACCCCCAGATGCCTTTTTTGTAGTGTAGGCACCCCACCCCTCCCTTTCCCTTTATTTATGTTTTCTGTCGCGTATGGACCTCCCACTCCCTCCCTCTCCTGCCTCCCCTGCTTGGCTGCCCACCTATCTCCTGCTTCCCGCCCACACCTCTCGCCGGCACCAACAGAAGATCGTTACAGATCAGGCATCAGATCAGCTCAAGCTCTCAGCTGTAACTTAACAGCCGAGAATGCTGGAGCTTTTTTGAAGAAAAGACGTATATATACGTCTTTCAGTGCGATAGACAAAAAGTACTGCAGGATGTATATATACGTCCTTTTGGGTGAAGGGGTTAATATACTTTATATTCTTTAAACCTCTAAATTTCTGTTTGTTTCTAAGCCACTACAGACAGCCACTTATCACATTATTAGCTTTTCACAACAGGAGACTGCTAGTTCATGAGGGCCATATAGATAACATTGTGCTCAGGCCCGTGGGTTGTGGATGACTGCACTAATTGGCTAAAATAAAAAAAAAAGTCAATAGATAATAAATAAAAGTCATGTGATAAGGGGGCTGTCAGAAGAGGCTTACATAAAAGGTAATCACAGAGGTCAAAAGTATTTTAATATAACGATGTTGGCTGTGCAAAACTGGGGAATGGGTCATAAAGGAATTATCTATCTTTTTAAACAATAAACAATTTTAGCGTTGACTGTCCCTTTAAGAACATTTTAATTAAAATAGCTTTTTTTTTTTATGTACAGATGTTCAGATGATATTTTCTTGTCAGTTTCCTATGCTGCATCACTTTCAGGTGATTTAGCATATGGGTATTATGTACCTTTAATCATGTTAGGAACTTGCAACAAAAATTGTGGAAATGGACATTTATTCACGCTAGGTTACCATTATTATCATAGAGATTGCCTAGCTTTTAAAACTTGTATAGTGAAACTCTGCATTTCAACATGGGAATATATGTCCTGAGCTATCTGGATGTTTTAGTAGTTTTACATTAGGTATAGGCAAAATTTCGGGATTCAGCATTCGTTTGCGAAACTTATGCCAAATATGGCTGTAGGCGGTGGTATTCATTTTGTTTTGCCACCGGCTATATCAGCATGAAAGTGCAACACACAAAGATCTGGATTTGCACAGATCTCTATTTATATGTGTATATATGTATTTACAGAGATATATACACATGTAAACACATAAATACATATGTATACATACAAAGGCATATATATATATATATCAAAATAACAAGAGTATTTCATTGGGCAATGATACTTTTTTTTATTGGACTAACTATACATTTATAAGTTGACAAGCTTTCGGAAGAGTTCCTTCCTTTATCAAGTCTAAAGCAATACTTGAGTATTGCTTTAGACTTGATAAAGGAAGGAACTCTTCCGAAAGCTTGTCAACTTATAAATGTATAGTTAGTCCAATAAAAAAAGTATCATTGCTCAATGCAATACTCTTGTTATTTTGATATCTAAATCTCTGGACTAACACGGCTACTCCAATCAACGTGACTCAGGGGCGTATTTAGGTTTTGTGCTGCCCTAGACACTCAAAATTCTGCTGCCCCACCCCCCACCCCCACCCCAGGTTTAAGGCCTTTTTTTAGACATAATATTTTTGTGGCGGGATGTAAAAAATAAAAAAAATAATGTCTTTTTAAGTAGATGTTCACCAGGGCTTGCATTCACTCTGGTCACACACACACACACATGACATTATTTTGCAAGTCAGGTGATTAAAGTGTTTATATCAGAAAAAAATATCCTTCACTGTATGATAGCTTGTCAGTAGGTAGTTGTTTAACCTTAAACATCTTCTTTGGTGATTGACAGTTATTTAAGCAAAATATCTGCTTGGATAACTATGTAATGAATATACAAACTGGCCTTTAAAAGTACTTAAAAATACAACAGTAGTTATGATAGGTTTAGGAATTGCATCCTAGGGGAAAAAGTCACATGATACAATCATAATAAAGTATATACTTGTATTGTTTCTGAATGTATTAAATGCATACAACATATTTTCATTTTGGTTTTAAGTCACATAGTTCTATAGATTCAGCAATAAATACTTATTCTTTGCATGTATGACAGATAGACAAACAGTAAATGTACAAGTATTTAGTGACTAAAACGTTTAAGTATTTTAATGCCTAATGAAGATGTATTGAAGGGAGAAAGGCATATGCTGTTTCACAGTGGTCACGGTGTAGTGCACACTGCACTGTGTAGTCTGTGTGAGTCTTAATCATGCGGTGGAGCCAGGAAGAATACCGCATTCCCTCTCAGTCCAGGCCAGGCTGCGCAAGAGAGCTCCGCCTCCACTGTCACCACGTCATGCGCACCCACATACAATCCCATAGGATAGCAATAGCCGGGCCAGCCATTTAAGTCATTTGTAATTGGTTGATTTAGCCACCCGGCCCTGAGTTCAGTAGAGTGACCCTAGGGACTCAAAATTCTGCTGCCCCTTAAAAATCTGCTGCCCTAGGCACCGGCCTTGTTGGCCTATGCCTTAATACGCCTTGTGACTAACTATATATATATATATATATATATATATATAAGTGCATTGGAGCCCTTTGCAGTTAATTAAAACATTTAAAAACATATTTATGAAATATTCATATTTAATTAAGTTTTATAGTGTATATTTACTGTAAATGTTTGACATTCCAATGTTCTGTACATAGCAGTATTTATAAATAGATAGTCCTATATCATCAGATATCATATATATAAATATTTATTTGTGAATGCATAGAACATATTCTTGTATGTGAAGAACATTAGAATATGAAATATTCATATTTTCATGTCGGGTTAGTGCACATGAGAATATGTGATTGGGTTTGCATGAGAGTGAGGTGATTTTTCTCCACTTTTTTTTCTCCATTGACTTCTATGGGGTAATACGTGAACACACACTCGATATTCTAACTTTGGCTTTTTGCGCTCGTCGGCTTAGCGCTTGAATGGAAACAGTTTATTTTCAACTCATGATAAGAGCGCAACCCGACAATCACAAAAAGCTTTCTTCTAGCTCAATTAATGCTGGAGCGTTAATTAGCACTCCACTTGTAATCTGGCCCATTGACTATGTCCCGTAATTATAATAATTTCCATCACAACCTTAAAGGGACATAAAAGTGCAAGAAGAAAATTATCAAATATTTTAGAGCACCTAATTATTGCACGATTGTTATTATTAATGTTATTCTTTGGATCCATTTTGCGTCCCTAGTGGCACTTACTCATAGACTACAGTCTATGAGTAAGCTCCACTAGGGGGCGTGAAACGCATCAGACCTGTTAGCCTCTGTTACCTATCCATGTTTGTGAGATTTTTTATCTTTTTGGAATGAATAAAGTGAGTATTTTTATTATTTCACTCCGAGTAGTGCCTGCATTTTTCTTTGGACTTATTTACATTTAAGCGGTTTGATCCACCACAGCTACAGAACTCCGGGCTCATTAGAGGTTTTGGTGACTTTTGGCACATTTCTGGCTCTTCAGCTGCAACATGGAACGTCATGAAGGGGTTAAAGGGACAAAAAAAAAATATTTCAGTTCAATCTCCCTTTAAGGAAATAGGTGAAGCACAGATGGCAGATCCACACAGATATCAACGAAAAGCTCAAATGCACATTGTTAATGCAGCAAAGAAAATGTTAGCAAACTGGAAATACATTTTAAAATTTAACAGCAAAATGTCTACCACTCATGTGAAATTCAAACTAAGTGCTTTTGCATTGTCTATGTATTATGTTTTTGTTGATTATACTATTCTACTGCATTTAGTGGTCATTTAAAGGGACATTTTACTTATTTATTATTTTATGTACATGAAACAGCAGCTCAGTTAAATGTAAAAAAAATATTCTTTCCACAAAATAAAGTCTACTGCTGACTGACTGAAAGGGACAACACACACAGAAAAAGTATTTTTATTTAGGGCAGGAACACGCATTGTTTTCTTCAAAAAAACAAAACACTGTAGTAAATTTTGAAACATTCTCTTTGAGGTAACAAAAGTATAATCTCCCTGTGCCAGGGTTGCCTTAGCTTTACCTTCCTGACATTTCAACATTGGCTAACCAAATCTATGTAAACGAGAGGCAGCATCAGAAATCAACAGGTAAGGGGGGTGTTACTGCATCTGCTTTAAACACAATAAACTTTTATTTGCTGCTTGCCTGAGTACATTGTCCCTTTAAGAAGTGTGCAAACTACAAAATCCTTCTCTTGTCCTTCATGGTTTGCTATTCCTCCTCTCTAATCTCATATCTCACTATATCCATTCTTGCCTCTTATGTTATGCTCAAGAATGTCTCCTCTTCACTCCTCACAGTCACAGATACGTCATGGCTAAAAACATTATAGCTTGTCACCCAAGCCTCTGGAATATGTAGCATCTGGTATCCAACAAGTCCCTTCCCATAGCTTTAAAAAAAAAAAACATCTCAAGGAGGCATTCGTGCACTTCATGTGTTAAAGGGTCATATAAGTCCTTACATTTCACTGCTGAAAATGACAGAGCCATTTAAAAATAAATTCACTTCCTTAAACAGAACTATCACCTATCAAATAATTGAGGCACCTCTGCCCTCTGTAGGGCCAAACAACAATGTAACAGTAACCTATTGAGTGTCTAGTGCCGATGTAGACAGAGATATTGCCAAATCTCCAGTGACAGTGAAGGAAATCGAATGTCCACAGTTCCCTCACATTATTATTGGTACAAGCTCCTGCTTATTGGCATGAATGCCATCAAATCTGGGGTCCGCATCTACATCATACCAGTAGCGTATTTAGGTTTTATGCTGCCCCCCCAAACAAAAGTTTTAGGCCTTTTTTGGCCATAATATTTTTTGGTGAGGGTGTAACGCAACTTTTTGCTAAGTAAATGTTAATGTTCAAGTATGCGTGTGTGTATATGTGTGTGTGTATAAATAGTGAGTGAGTGTGTGTAGTGTGAGTGTGTGTAGTGCAGTGTGCGGGTAGAGTGGTGCACATGTGTAGTGCAGTGTGCATGTATGTGTGGGTGTATACTGTATATGGTGAGTGTTTGTGCATGTAGTGTGAGTATGTGAAGTGCACTGTGTGTGTGCAGTGCAGTGTGCTTGTATGTGTGGGTGTACTGAATGTGTGTGTAGTGAGACTCAAAAAGTACTGCCCCCCAAATCTGCCACCCTAGGCAAGTGCCTTTTTAGCCTAGGCTAAAATATGCCCCTACATCATACATATTCTGAGGGCAGCGCATAATACAGAAGACAGTATTATCTTTGGCAACTTCTAGAATATGTGCAACAGTATTTTATTCCTGTGAATTTATGTATAAATAGCTCATTTGCATTTTCTACAGTAAGATTTAGGGACTTGTGTAATTTGTAATTTAAAGTCAGTTATCTATAATCTTATATATTTAGGTACCATAAACAGTAATTAACCACACTTGTATGTTTGTGTTTTCCTTTGCTAATTAGATTGTTAGCTCTTTGGTATAGGGACTCCAGGTCTGCATTGTACTGTTTGCTCTCAAGCATTAAAATGCCCTCTGTAAACACATAAAGACTTTCAGATTTGAATTTTCTGTTATAAGCTAAAAACACAGTATTGCTCTTTTTTCTTCTTCTTTGGACTTGTCTGCTCCCTGTGGCTTATTTACTTTTTATTTATAAATATGTACAACAGAAAAGGAACAAAGCTTTGAAACCCAAGAAGGGAACTGCACTTTGAATTGTGCAACATGGAGATCTGCTGCTGAAAACGGAGTATAGGAATGAGCACATCCTTCAGAGTGCTTTGTATTTACGTGCAAGCTGGGCGCTAGCAAGGGGCTTCCCGAGAAGTTCACATGACATCAGGCATGAAAAGCACAAGAGTCTGTCCAAGTTTCAGCAGCTCAGGGTTTCAATGAGGATATGCACCCGCTCAAATGGGTTCAGCTCATGTTTCCACAAGCTGACAACAGGCCCAAGTTTCTAGCAAACATGATCATCTGAGAACATAGAGCTTCCTTATAAGGCAGCATTAAAGGATATAAAAAGCAGCCCTGACTAGAGTGTGTTGAAACTGATTGGCGCAATAGGGAGAGTGTAGTTAATAACAACTGTTGAAACACTAAAGGCAAAAAAATGTACAATTTCTACAGTTCAAAAGGCATAAAAGATGTGAAACACCTTATAGACATCTTTAATTATTTTAGCTATAGAGCCTCCTTGCAATCCATTGGAATTCTTGTGAGTCATGTTTTTTTTTTGCAGGGTTTTCAAATTCAAAGCTATTATAATCCATCAATAACCATTTAGCACAATCTTTTTCAAATGCTTTAATGGCACAGTGTGAACAATTGTTTTTTAAAAGTATATATATATTCTGTGTATACATAAAACACAGAAATGGACTGCACTCTCAGACTGGACTGGGTACACATTCTAAATCACTGTAAAACCCACAGCCCTGAATACTTACAGAAAGCTTTAAAATTTCCAGCAACTCAGACAGTCTGGGTTACAAGCCCATAGGGAAAATTACAAAACACAATTATCAACACAGCACACAGGAAACCTGGCACTCTCTAACAAGCACACAGCAATATCTAAAGCAAAAGGGCCCAATTCTCTAAAGCTCTCTGGTCTGTTGAGATTCTATAAAGATGCTTCATCAGTATTCAGAGACCGTCTCAGGGATTGCTTTAAAGGCAACTTATTTCCCTTGGAGAGTCCAACAATATTATTTATTGGAAGGTGATAGGGATGGGCGAATGTTAAGCAAAATTCGAAAAATGAAACAAATTTTAACACATTCGTTTGTTCGAATCGAATTTTGAATGTTTACATAACATTCTAACATTTGATTTTCGAATGTTCGGTTTCGAATTTTGCGATTACATTAGAAAATATTTCTTTAAAAAAATTCAAATTGATATATTTGTAATAGTATTTCTAATGTAATATTCGAATTATGCAATATTCGAATTTGAAAAATTAGAATTTATATATTTGTAATAGTATTTCTATAATGCTCTATTTAAATGTAACATTCGAATTATGCAATATTCGAATTTGAAAAATTTGAATTTATATACTTGTAATAGTATTTCTAATGCTTTATTTAAATGTAACATTCGAATTATGCAATATTCGAATTTGAAAAATTCGAATTTATATGTTTGTAATAGTATTTCTAATGCTTTCTTTAAATGTAATATTTGAATTATGCAATATTCGATCGAAATAGAAACATTCAAATTGATATATTTGTATCTATTATGTATCAATTTACTAGATTCCCTACCACATGAACTACTGAACTTCTGAATAGTATTTGTTAAATAGAATGGTAAATTCGAAATTTCGAATGTGGACATTCGATCTAATTATAAACATTCTAATTTAAAAGTGACATTTGAAAACTGTAAAAAGCATTCGATTATAGAATTTTTAAGAATATTCGTTCATATCAACATTCAGATTTGTAATTCGAATTTCGGTAATAACATTCGTTCTAACATTCGAATTCGGAAATTGACACATTCGCCCATCCCTAGAAGGGGAGACACTTAGGGGTCGATCCGATAAAAATCATCGCCCGGAAAAGTCGGCGACGCCAATATTTGCGCAGGTTTGGTATCCTATATACGGCGTAACCTAGAAGTTACGCGCGTATATTTCTGCCGTCGCCCGTAGTTTTTTGGGCCATAGGCAGGTATACCAAACCTGTGCAATTTGGTATCCAATATACAGCGTAAGGACTTACGTGGCAAAAATGGAGAAATCTTACTCCATTTTCACCTCGCCACAAAAAGCAGCCGTAAGAAGGCTTACGCTGACTATTGGAGCCCCGTAACTCCCTAAACTGGCTGCTAAAATAAACCTAACACCTAACGCATGCGCAATGTCTATCTCCCTGTCAACCGCGATCTTCTAAAATAAACCTAACACCTAACGCATGCGCAATGTCTATCTCCCTGTCAACCGCGATCCCCCGCCGCAATCCCTAATAAAGTATTTAACCCCTAAACCGCCGCCATCTACATAAACTAACCGCCTACTGTGAGCCCCTAAAACCACCACCATCTAACTGATCTATCCCCTAATGTGAACCCCTTACACCGCCGCCATCTATATTAAAATTATTAACCCCTAATTTAATCTACCTACCCCGCCGCCAGCTATATTATCTATATTAACCCTAAGTATATTATAGTTAATATAGTTATTACATTATATATATTAACTATATTAACCCTAATTATATTAGGGTTAATATAGTTAATATAGTTACTATAGTATTTATATTAATACTAATCGGATTGAACTTGAATCTGGTATAAAAAATCATTGGGAACACATTAGAGAGACATGAAACCCAAAAATTTTATTTCATGAGTCATATAGATCATACAATTTTAAACAACTTTCCAATTTACTTCTATTATCAAATTTGCTTTTTTTCTTTTAGTATCCACTGTTGAAAGACTAAAAGTGCACTTCTTGGAACTAGCTGAATTCAATGGTAAGAGGCATATTTGTGCAGCCACCAATCGGCAGCTAGCTCCCAGTAGTAGGTATTATTTTCAATAAAGGATAGAAAGAGAACAAAGAAAATTAGATAATAGTAGTAAATTGGAAAGCTGTTTGAACACTTCATGCTATATCTGAATCTTAAAAAAAATTGGGTTTCATATCCCTTTAAGGGAAAACCAATTTTAAAGTACAGTGTCTCTTCCTTTAAAGTGATGGTAAATATGAGCGTATAAAAAAACACTTGGATTTACCATCACTACAAATAAACTGCAGTTTCAGTCATCAGTTACTAAAAAAAAGGGTGCTAAATTCACACTTTCTGTGCTGCGGCAGCTCGGTGTATTCAGCAACTCCAGCCGTCCACAACGCAGCGCTCTTCTTCAATAATGAAAGGTTTCTCAGCTGGATCTACAACGGCAGATCTAAAAATGGTTTGAATGTTTCACTTGGCACAAGATTATTTTTGCAGGAAAAAATCTACAAGTGCTTAAAGTGAGTTATTAGATTATGAATTAGAAAATAGCTTTCAGCAGACACAAGTATCGACTTGTTGCTAAGTTATAGTTTTGCACTGAAATAAAGTATAACTTGTAAGGTGGAGGAAGTGATACAAAGTCCCAGAGAAATAAGTAGCTGTTTAGTGATAGTCAGAATAAACTGTAGTGATACGCTGACAAGCAGCAGGTTGATTTCTCCAAGTAGATCACAGAACCTTCAAGGAAATGTGAGAGAGATATTTACAATTCGTTACTTCTCCATACGTAAAGTTGGGTTTGTTCCGGTAAACAGATAGAAACTCTGGTAACAGAGCTGGTTGAGTTACTCTGGAAAATTAGAGAGCGATGTGGCCATAGTCGAGGAAGGATTGATTCGTCACAACTCGGAGACTAACTCCAGTAACGGAGTGAGAGGAATTCAGCCGGAAGACAAACAAGGTTTGAGTGATGTCACAGGTAAGCATGTCAATGTCCGTTAACGGGGATATACAGTAAGAGAAAATCTGTCAGGGTTTTTTCCCTGTTGTGTTTGCCATGTGCTGCTGGCAGCCATTTTACTCACCTCTCTTCCTGACTTTGGTGCATTGTGGGGGATGCTGCTCATTTCCTGCACTTCCTTTTATAGCCAGACTGGTGTGCATCATCCATGTGAGACAGGATGCAGTCTCAGAATTGTGATGTCATCACTTATTATTTATAGGTCCTCTGTTCAGTATGCTTTGCCTTTGCGTTGTCTCAGACCTGTTTGTGAGAGTTCCTGTGTATTACCTGGCTGCCTGACGTCCTTCCTGGTTCCTGATCCCTGGCTTGTTCCTGACTCTACTGTTTTCCTTGTTCCTAATTCCGGCTCGTCTGACTATTCGCTTTGGCTCCTGACTCGGCTCGTCTGACTACCAGCTCTGGTTTTGACTCCTGGCTTGTTATTTGACTTGTGGACTTTTTATTATTTTTTGCTATTAATAAAGGTGATTATTTTAACACTTCTCGTCTCAGTCTGATTCCTGGCACCCTTACATTACGCAAAGGCCATGAATCATGATGCTGCTAATTATCCACCTTTACCTGCCATCATTTCCAGGATGGATGTACAGGATCACCGCTTGGATCAATTTGCACTAGCCCTGCAAACCCTGCTGACTCGCACTGCACATTTGGACCAAAGTGTCCCGCAAGTTATGGCTGCTCCTGTTACCGCTGCTGCACCTATGCCTACCAGGAGCATGTCCAGTTCTGCACCTCTACCTCAGCGATATGGAGGCGATCCTATTCAGTGCAGAGGGTTTTTGAACCAGGTGGGTATTTACTTTGAGATGTTACCTCAGGCGTTTTCCTCTGACAGAGCTAAGGTGGTATTTCTCATCTCATTACTCTCTGACACAGCTCTTGCCTGGGCTAATCCCTTGTGGGAGACTAATAAACCTGTGATTTCAAATTACCCTGAATTTGTGGCCTCCTTTCGAAGGGTATTTGATGTTCCGGCTTGCTCCTCCTCTGCTGCTAAATGACTCATGTCCATTCAGCAAGGTACAAGATCTGTTGCTCAGTATGCTATTGAGTTCCGTACGCTTGCCGCAGAGGTAGGTTGGAACAATGAAGCCCTTGTTGCCGCCTTCTTTCATGGGCTCTCTGATGCGATTAAAGACGAAGTTGCTGCCAGAGATTTACCAGAGGATCTCAAGGCATTGGTGTCTTTTTTTATCCTATTTTACATCAGACTCAGAGAGAGGCCCTCTTTCAAGGAGCGCTTGCGGAAGCCTCCTATTCTGTTGTCTCCTACGTATTCGTTCCCACCCATGCCTCCCTCTCCTCCCATGCCTCCTGGTCCCATGTCATCAGGTACTGCTGAGCCAATGCAGTTGGCATTCACGCGTCTCTCTCCATGGGGGAGAGGGCCTTTAGGAGGAGGGAGGGGCTTTGGGTAGACCTTGGGTGGTTTATCCTTGTCCCCGGAACTGCTTAAGGAGAAACCTTTGGTCACGGTTGTCCTTTCCTGGGTGGACTCCTCCATAGTCTCTCAGGCTCTTGTTGACTCCGGTGCTGCAGGCTATTTCATTGACAGTGCTTTTGTATCAAAGCACTCCATTCCTGTTTTGCCTCGGTCCGTTCCACTTGCTATTGAGGCCATTGATGGCAGGCCCCTTCAACCTGCACTCGTTACTCAAGAAACTGCTCCGTTGTCCATGGCTGTTGGGGCTCTCCCTTTTGAAACCCTCCAGTTCCAGGTGATAAACTCTCCGCATTGTCCGGTTGTTCTGGGTTATCCCTGGCTCCAAAAGCACAATCCCAGTCTCGACTGGCACAGGTCCGAAATTTTGTCGTAGTCCCCGCAATGTATTTCCACTTGTCTTCGGAAACCAATTAAAGTCTTGTGCACTTCTTCGGTATCTCAATTGCCAGAGGAGTACCGTGAGTTCCTAGACGTGTTTGTCAAGGTGCGTGCCGGTACGTTGCCTCCTCACCGGTCTTACGATTGTGCCATAGACCTGCAACCCGGAGCCATTCCTCCTTGGGGCCGGGTGTACACTCTGTCTGTTGCAGAGGATTGTGGTATGGAGGAGTATGTTGCAGATGCTCTGTCGCGGGGAGTCATCCGCAAATCCTGCTCTCCTGCAGGGGCTGGCTTCTTCTTTGTGAAGAAAAAGGGTGGCCAGTTAAGACCATGCATCGATTAAAGGGGTCTTAATCGTCTTACCATTAAGAATGATTACCCTATTCCGCTCATTACGGAACTCTTTGACCGCCTCAAGGGAGCTACGGTCTTTACTAAACTTGATTTGAGAGGAGCGTACAATCTCGTTAGGATTAAGGAGGGCCACAAATGGAAAACAGCATTTAACACCAGGAGTGGGCATTATGAGTATCTTGTAATGCCCTTTGGCCTATGTAATGCTCCTGCTATTTTTCAGGAATTTATTAATGGTGTCCTACGAGATATGTTGCAACGGTGTGTTATGGTATACTTAGACGACATCCTCATACACTCACCCACACTTGAGGCTCATCGTTCTGATGTTACACGGGTTCTTCAGAGACTACGTGAAAACGGCCTGTTTTGTAAACTCGAGAAATGTGAGATCCATCAGACTCAAGTAACCTTCCTAGGTTATGTTATCTTTGTTGCAGGGTTCTCCATGGATCCTGACAAGTTATCTGCAGTTCTGCAGTGGCCTCACCCAGTTGGTATTCGGTCTATTCATCGTTTTTTGGGGTTCGCCAATTACTATAGAAAGTTTATTAAAAACTTTTCTTCCTTGGTCAAACCTATCACAGACATGACCCGTAAAGAGAATGATCCACTCCATTGGTCACCTACTGCCATTAAGGCCTTTGATAGTCTTAAGACTGCCTTTGCAGCCACTCCAGTTCTGGCTCATCCTAACCCTGTCCTGCCTTTTGTTCTTGAGGTTGATGCGTCTGAGACTGGAGTAGATGCCCTCTTGTCTCAACGTCCTACGCCTGATGGTTCCTTGCATCCGTGTGGTTTCTTCTCTAAGAAATTGTCTCCAGCAGAGTGCAATTATGAAATTGGCGACAGGGAATTACTGGCCATGATTTTGACACTCAAGGAATGGAGGCATCTTCTCGAGGGTACTAGCGTGCCAATGCTCATTCTTACTGACCACAAGAATTTAACTTATCTATCTGAAGCAAAATGTTTGTAGCCCTAACAGGCCAGATGGGCGCTATTTTTGTCTCAGTTTAATTATGTGGTCTCCTACCTGCCTGGTAGTAAGAATGTTAGGGCTGATGCCCTCTCTCGACAATTTTCGCCTCTGTCCAAGGAGGAGTCTGTACCTACTCCTGTTATACCTCCTGACCATATTTTGGCTACCATACGTACTAATTTGACTTCTCCCTTGGGGGAGGAGATCCTGGCTGCACAAAACAATGCACCTCCTGAGAAACCTAGTGGTAAGTGTTTTGTTCCTGAGAATCTTCGAAATAAACTTTTGCACACTTACCACTATCCTAAAGCCGCAGGTCACCCAGGCAAGAACCAAATGATTTGGTCTGTCACTCGACAATTCTGGTGGCCAGGTCTTCGTTCTGATGTTGCTGCGTATGTTGCCTCCTGCTCAGTTTGTGCACAGAATAAGACTCCTCTACGTCTTCCTGTGGGTCTTCTTCAACCTTTTTGATAATGGTGAGTGTCCTTGGAAACATATTTCCATGGACTTCATTGTCGAGCTCCCTGTTTCCAATGACAATACTGTTATCCTTATGGTGGTTGACTGTTTTACTAAAATGTCACATTGTATTCCCTTGATGAAGAGCTTGCTACAATATTTGCACGGGAGGTCTTCCGTTTACATGGGTTACCCAAGGAGATAGTGTCGGACCGGGGTAGCCAGTTTGTCTCCAGATTTTGGCATTCCTTTTGTGCTCAAATGGTGATCCAGCTTTCCTTCTCCTCGGCATATCACCTTCAATCCAATGGGGCTGCGGAACGGTCTAATCAAGCTCTGGAAAAGTTCCTCCGTTGCTATGTCTCAGATCACCACAATAATTGGTCTGAACTGTTACCTTGGGCAGAGTTTGCTCGTAATAGTGCTATTAATGCTTCCTCCAAGTTATCCCCGTTCATGGCGAATTATGGGTTTCAACCATCCTTGTTGCCCGATTCATTCATGTCTCAGGGTATTCCGGCTTTGGAGGAGCATCTCCGGCAACTCCGTTCCACGAGGGTGCAGACTCAGGATTTTCTTCATCGTTCTATGCAGCGCCAAAAGTTCCAGGCTGATCGTACGCATCTGGCCGCACCTTTCTACCAGGTTGGTGAGAGAGTTTGGCTGTCCTCCCGCAACTTGAACCTTTGTGTGCCTTCCAATAAATTGGCTCCCCGTTATGTTGGTCCTTTTTGAATACTCCGACGGGTTAATCCTGTGGCCTACGCTCTTGATTTTCCTCTTGCTATGCGCATCTCCAATGTTTTTCATGTCTCCCTCTTGAAATCATTGGTTTGTAATCGGTTTACCACTGTGTTGCCTCGTCCCCATCCTATCTTTGTTGACAACCATGAGGAGTATGAGGTCAGCAGCATTATTGACTCTCTTATGTCCAGGGGCCGTGTACAGTATTTGGTTCACTGGAAGGGCTACGGTCCAGAGGAACGTTCTTGGGTTCCCTCCTCTGATGTTCATGCCCTCCACCATGCCTTCCATGCCTGTTTCCCCAATAAGCCTTTTGACCTCTCGTGGGGGAGGGGTCGTGGAGGGGAGGGTAATGTCAGGGTTTTCTCCCTGTTGTGTTTGCCATGTGCTGCTGGCAGCCATTTTACTCACCTCTCTATCTGACTATGGTGCATTGTGGGGGATGCCGCTCATTTCCTGCACTTCCTTTTATGGTGAGACTGGTGTGCATCATCCATGTGAGACAGGATGCAGTCTCAGAATTGTGATGTCATCACTTATTATTTATAGGGCCTCTGTTCAGTATGCTTTGCCTTTGTGTTGTCTCAGACCTGTTTGTGAGAGTTCCTGTGTATTACCTGGCTGCCTGACGTCCTTCCTGGTTCCTGATCCCTGGCTTGTTCCTGACTCTGCTGTTTTCCTTGTTCCTGATTCCGGCTCGTCTGACTATTCGCTTTGGCTCCTGACTCGGCTCGTCTGACTACCAGCTCTGGTTTTGACTCCTGGCTTGTTATTTGACTTGTGGACTTTTTATTATTTTTTGCTATTAATAAAGGTGTGATTATTTTTGCACTTCTCGTCTCAGTCTGATTCCTGGCACCCTGACATAATCCAATTTACATAGCTACTAATAGAACTCAGAGAGAGTGCAAAATACAGCTCAGCACAATGTCAGTAACATAATAACTAAGCACCTGCGTGACATCAGAGAACAGGTTAAGTAGAGGAAGTAGGCAGGTATCAACAAGGAGTCTGAAATAGGTTAAGGTGGAATTAAGTAATTCCGAAATAGGTAAAGGTGGAATTGAATAATACTGACATGACTCCCCCGTCAAGCAAGCCGTCCAACGGCTTGTAATCTGGGCCTACGAGGATATCTCCTATGAAACTGGGAAACGAGTAATGTGTGATGAGGGTTCCCAGGTGTCGTCATCAGGGGAATAACCCTTCCATCCATGGTTATGTTGGGCTGTTTGTATATTTTTATGAAGAAGCTGAAAGTTTTCCGTTAATTTATAAGCTAAGTCGTCAACACTTGGACAGGGAGATGTTTCGGTTGTTAGTAAGGACATTTTGGGGAGATAGGCAAAATTGGTGAAGAATGGAGTCATGTTTGAAGAAGAATTTAGAGTATTATTCTAGGCAAATTCAGCCATAGAGAGGTAAATCATCCAATCGTTTTGGTGGAAAGCACAATAGCACCTCAAATACTGTTCTAACCATTGGTTCAAACGTTCCGATTGCCCATTAGTTTTGGGGTGGTAAGAGGTACTGAAGCGATGGTCAACTTGCATCTTTATACAGAGATTTTTCCAGAAACGAGAGGTAAATTGGCTCCCTCTATTGGTGGTAAGAACAGACGGGATGCCATGGAGCTTAATTACTTGATCAAGGAGAAGTTGAGCAGTCTCAGCAGAGGATGGAAGTTTGTGGTATGGTATAAAGTGAGCCATCTTTGTTAGTAAGTCTATTACAACTAATATACACCTAGATTACGAGTTTTGCTTTAGAGGCTATGCGGTGCTAACGAGCAGTTTTCTCTCCCCGCTCACTTACATGCAGCGCTGGTATTACGAGTTTTCATAAACCCGTCGTTAAAAGACAAAAAGTGAGCGTTGAGCAAAATGTTGCTCCAAATCTCACTTCAATACCAGCGCTGCTTAAGTCAGCGGTGAGCTGGTGTAACGTGCTCGTGCACAATTTCCCCATAGGAATCAACGGGGAGAGCCGGCTGAAAAAAAGTCTAACACCTGCCAAAAAGCAGCGTAAAACTCCTTAACGCAGCCCCATTGATTCCTATGGGGAATAAAATTTATGTCTACACCTTACACCCTAACATGAACCCTGAGTCTAAACACCCCTAATCTTACACTTATTAACCCCTAATCTGCCGCCCCCGACATCGTCGACACCTACATTATATTATTAACCCCTAATCTGCCACTCCGGACGCCACCGTCACCTACATTATATGTATTAACCCCTAATCTGCTGCCCCCAACATCGCAGACACCTACATTATATTTATTAACCCCTAATCTGCCACCCCCAAGGCCGCCGCCACTATAATAAACATATTAACCCCTAAACAGCCGCACTCCCGCCTCGCAAACATTAGTTCAATATTATTAACCCCTAATCTGCCGTCGCTAACATCGCCGCCACCTACCTACATTTATTAACCCCTAATCTGCCGCCCCTAACGTCGCCGCCACTATATTAAAGTTATTAACCCCTAAAGCTGTCTAACCCTAAACCTAACACCCACTAACTTAAATATAATTTAAATAAATCTAAATAAATATTCCTATCATTAACTAAATTATTCCTATTTAAAACTAAATACTTACCTGTAAAATAAACCCTAAGCTAGCTACATTATAACTAATAGTTACATTGTAGCTAGTTTAGGATTTATTTTTATTTTACAGGCAAGTTTATATCTATTTTAACTAGGTAGAATAGTTATTAGTTATTAACTATTTAATAACTACCTAGCTAAAATAAATACAAACTTACCTTAAAATAAAACCTAACCTAAGTTACACTAACAACTAACACTACACTATAATTAAGTAAATTAACTAAATTAAATACAATTACCTAAATTAAATTAAATTAGATAAAGTACAAAAAAAACAAACACTAAATTACAGAAAATAATGAACAAATTACAGAAATTTAAACTAATTACACCTAATCTAATAGCCCTATTAAAATAAAAAAGACCCCCCAAAATAAAAAAAAAAACCCTAGCCTAAACTAAACTACCAATAGCCCTTAAAAGGGCCTTTTGCTGAGAATTGCCCCAAAGTAATCAGCTCTTTTACCTGTAAAAAAAATACAAACAACCCCCCCAACAGTAAAACCCACCACCCACACAACCAACCCCCTAAATAAAATGCTATCTAAAAAAACCTAAGCTCCGACTTACCGGGAGACGTCTTCATCCAAGCCGGGCGAAGTAATCCTCCAGACGGGCAGAAGTCTTCATCCAAGCCGGGCGAAGTGGTTCTCTAGACGGGCAGAAGTCTTCATCCAAGCCGGGCAGAAGTGGTCCTCCAGACGGGCAGACATCCGACGCGGAGCAACCTCTTCTGGTGACGACTAAAACAGAATGAAGGTACCTTTAAGTGACGTAATTCAAGATGGCGTCCCTTAGATTCCGATTGGCTGATAGAATTCTATCAGCCAATCGGAATTAAGGTAGAAAAAATCCTTTTGGCTGATGCAATCAGCCAATAGGATTGAAGTTCAATCTTATTGGCTGATCCAATCAGCCAATAGAATTGAGCTCACATTCTATTGGCTGATTGGAACAGGCGAGCTCAATCCTAATCTTGGATGACGTCACTTCATTCTGTTTTAGTTGTCACAAGAAGAGGATGCTCCGCGTCGGATGTCTTGAAGATGGACCCGCTCCACGCCGGATGAATGAAGATAAAAGATGCCGTCTGGATGAAGACTTCTGCCCGTCTGGAGGACCACTTCCGCCCGACTTGGATGAAGACTTCTGCTGTCTGGAGGACCACTTCTGCCCGGCTTGGATGAAGACTTTTGCCCGCCTGGAGGACCACTTTGCCCGGCTTGGATGAAGACGTCTCCCGGTAAATCGATCTTCAGGGGGTTAGTGTTAGGATTTTTTAAGGGTGTATTGGGTGGGTTTTATTTTTTAGATTAGGGTTTGGGCGGCAAAAGAGCTAACTGCCCTTTTAAGGGCAATGCCCATCCAAATGCCCTTTTCAGGGCAATGGGGAGCTTAGGTTTTTTTTAGATAGTATTTTATTTGGGGGGTTGGTTGTGTGGGTGGTGGGTTTTACTGTTGGGGGGGTTGTTTGTATTTTTTTTTACAGGTAAAAGAGCTGATTACTTTGGGGCAATGCACCGCAAAAGGCCCTTTTAAGGGCTATTGGTAGTTTAGTTTAGGCTAGGGGTTTTTTTATTTTGGGGGGGGGGGCATTTTTTATTTTAATAGGGTTATTAGAATAGGTGTAATTAGTTTAAATTTCTGTAATTTGTTTATTATTTTCTGTAATTTAGTGTAATTTAGTTTAATTTAGGTAATTGTATTTAATTTAGTTAATTTATTTAATTATAGTGTAGTGTTAGGTGTTAGTGTATCTTAGGTTAGGTTTTATTTTACAGGTAAATTTGTATTTATTTTAGCTAGCTAGTTATTAAATAGTTAATAAATATTTAATAACTATTCTACCTAGTTAAAATAAATACAAACTTGCCTGTAAAATAAAAATAAATCCTAAGATAGCTACAATGTAACTATGAGTTATATTGTAGCTAGCTTAGGGTTTATTTTACAGGTAAGTATTTAGTTTTAAATAGGAATAATTTAGTTAATGATAGGAATATTTATTTAGATTTATTTAAATTATATTTAAGTTAGTGGGTGTTAGTTTTAGGGTTAGACTTAGGTGTAGGGGTTAATAACTTTAATATAGTGGCAGCGACGTTGGGACGGCATATTAGGGGTTAATAAATGTAGATAGGTGGCGGCAATGTTAGGGACGGCAGATTAGGGGTTAATAATATTTAACTAATATTTGCGAGGCGGGAGTGCGGCGGCTTAGGGGTAAATATGTTTATTATAGTGGCGGCGACATTGGGGGTGGCAGATTAGGGCTTAATAAGTGTAGGTAGGTGGCAGCGACATTGGGGGCAGCAGATTAGGGGTTAATAAATATAATGTAGGTGTTGGCGATGTTGGGGCAGCAGATTAGGGGTTCATAAGTATAATGTAGGTGGCGGAGGTGTCCGGAGCGGCAGATTAGGGGTTAAAAATTTATTTTAGTATTTGCGATGCGGGAGGGCCTCGTTTTAGGGGTTAATAGGTAGTTTATGGGTGTTAGTGTACTTTTTAGCACTTTAGTTGTGAGTTTTATGTTATGGCGTTGTACAGTAAAACTCATAACTACTGAGTTTTAAATGCGGTAGGACTCTTGACAGGAGAGGGTGTACCGCTCACTTTTTGGCCTCCCAGGACAGACTCGTAATACCGGCGCTATGGAAGTCCCATAGAATAAAGACTTTACAAAGTTTACGTAAGTTGTTTTGCGGTAAGGTCAAAAAAGTGTGCGTTGACCCTAAACCTGCACGACGATACCGGTAGTTCAACAATAAAATCCATACCCAAGTGACTCCAGAGTTTTTCAGGAACTGTGTAGGCATCAATAAGCCATATGGAGGTTTCTTGTCAGACTTTGAAGTGGTACAAATGGTTCAACCCTGAATATAAACTCGTATGTCGTTAATCATGTTTGGCCACCAGTAATCCCTTCCAAGTAGTTATTTTGTCCTATTATATCTTTGGTGTCCAGAAAAGGGTGAGTAATGGTGTTGTTTTATTAATTAATTCCTGAGTTCTTGAGGTATGTAAACTTTGTTTTAAAAAAAATAGAGACCATTAGCCTTCTTTATAACATTTTTGGGCAGATCTTGGTCTGTTAATAGAGCGTTCTGAATTTGTAAGGTGAAATTTGGCATTAACCAAAACAAATTTCATGTGGGATTATGGTATTGGAGGTTTGGAGAGGAATAGGTTTCTGGTCTCTTCGAGATAATGCATCGGCCTTACCATTTTTGGAGGCTGGTCTATAGATTATTTGATAGTGAAATCTACTGAAGTATTGACTCCAACGTACTTGTCTTGCAGAGAGTGTTTTATTCTTTTGCAGGAATTCAAGGTTTCTAGGAAATACTGTAATTTAGGATCCGGGGAAGCGGAGTATGGGTGCAGTAGAGAATGAGTTCTTCAGATATTTAAATGCTTGAGTAGCCTTTGCGTTCCAATGAAATTATGTTGTAGAGCCAGTAAGAGAGGTAAGTGGTTTAGCAATTTTAGAAAAGCCTTTTATGAACTTCCTATAATAATTACTGAAACCCAAAAACCATTGTAATTCCTTATGATTGGAAGGCGTGGGCCAATTTTTAACAGCTTTGACCTTGTTCTTCTGCATCTGGATACCCTTCGGAGATATGGAGTAACCTAAGAAGGATATTTTATCGGTATGGAAAAGGCACTTTTCAGCTTTGGCATAAAGTTGATGAACTTGGAGCCTAGATAGGACCCAGCTAACATGTTTGATATGTTCTTCAAAAATTCTGAGAATATATTAAGATGTCATCAAGGTACACCACTACACATCGATCAAGGAGATCACTAAAGACATTCGGCTAGATTACGAGTTGTGCGTTAGGCTTAAAAAGCAGCATTGGCCGGTCCCAACGCTGCTTTTTAATGCCCGCTGGTATTACGAGTCTTGAAGGTACAGGTGTACCGCCACTTTTTTGGACAGACTTGGAAATACCGCAAATCCACTTACGTCAATTGTGTATGCTATATTTTCAATGGGACTTGCATAGCGCCGGCATTACGAGTCTGCCAAAAAGTGAGCGGTACACCCTCTCCTGTCAAGACTGGTACCGCATTTTAAAGTCAGTAGTTAAGAGTTTTACAACGCTGTAGCATAAAACTCTTAACTAAAGTGATAAAAAGTACACTAACACTCATAAACTACCTATTAACCCCTAAACCGAGGCCCCCCCCCCCCCCCCCATCGCAAACACTAAAATCATTTTTTTAACCCCTAATCTGCCGAACCGGACATCGCCGCCACTATAATAAATATATTAACCCCTAAACCGCCGCACTCCCGCCTCGCAAACATTAGTTAAATATTATTAACCCCTAATCTGCCATCCCTAACATCGCCGACACCTACCTACATTTATTAACCCCTAATCTGCCGCCCGCAACGTCGCCACCACTATACTAAAGTTATTAACCCCTAAATCTAAGTCTAACCCTAACCCTAACACCCCCTAACTTAAATATAATTTAAATAAATCTAAATAAAATTCTTATCATTAACTAAATAATTCCTATTTAAAACTAAATACTTACCTATAAAATAAACCCTAAGCTAGCTACAATATAACTAATAGTTACATTGTAGCTAGCTTAGGGTTTATTTTTATTTTACAGGCAAGTTTGTTTTTATTTTAACTAGGTACAATAGTTATTAAATAGTTATTAACTATTTAATAACTACCTAGCTAAAATAAAGACAAAAGTACCTGTAAAATAAAACCTAACCTAAGTTACAATTACACCTAACACTACACTATAATTAAATAAATTTTAAAAAAATGCACCAGATATCTGTTTTTTATTGTTATTTTATTGAGCTCCCTATAGTCAATGATAGGGTGTAGGGTTTGATCCTTGTTCTTAATGAAGAACATACCTGCTCCAGCAGGTGATACAGAAGGCCTAATAAATCATTTCTTTACATTTTCATCTAAATAGGTCTTTAGATGAAGTAGTTCTGGTTGACTTAAGGGATAATGGTGTCCATAGGGGACAGTTGATCCTGGTTTCAGATCTATTGGACAATCGTAATTACGATGTGGGGGCAAGTCTTCTCCTTTCCGTTTACTGAATACTTAAAGAAATTCAGAGTACATCTTAGGGATGATATCTGGTAGCTCTGTTATATGTAATATGGGAGAATGATTATAACAGGTTCTACTGCAGTAGGATGAGGTTAGTGTAAGCTGTAAGGTCTTCCAATTCATGATGGGTTCATGAATTCTTAACCAATGGAGACCTAGAACTATAGGAAACAAAGGGGAAGGAAGTACATCAAAAGTGATATACTCTTTGTGTGAATCATGTGTAGTTATGAGAATAGGTACGGTGTGATGCGTTATGGGTCCTCTAGAAATATGAGAACCATCAACTACACAAATAGAGACAGGCAGATTTTTCTTTACAAGTGGTATTTTATTAAGTTTAACAAACTTTAAGTCTATGTAGTTTCCATAAACTCCTGTGTCAATAATCACCTCTGATCTCATGCGATTTCTGTCCCACTGTGAAAAGGGAGACAAGGTACAGTAAACAGGCTTATCTTGTACAAAGAGAGTAGTATTAGTTAAAGTCAACTTACTCTTCTTGTTTTTCTCTAGTATAGGGCAGTCCTTAACAGTATGTGCTGGGTTAGCACAATACATACATAAAGCCTTTGCCTTCCTTCTCTGTCTTTCTTCAGGAGTTAATGGACCCCTCAACAATCCTATATCCATATGTTCTTGAGAACTTGCTGCAGTGCTCATATTTTGTACTGGGTTATTGAACTTCTTATAGGTCTGTTCAGTATAATGGCATTCACTTTTCCTTTCCTTCAATCTTCTATTTGCATAGTCAGTCTCATTAAGGCTTCCAAATTATTGGGTAGTTTGACTCTGGCCAACTCATCTTTTACTATATCAGACAGTCCAAGTCTGAACTGGTTCCTTAATGCTATTGCATTCCATTGGGAGTCAGTAGCATACTGCTTAAATTCCGTGATATATGCCTCCACAGGTTTGTTACCTTGTTTCAAAGCTCTCATCTTGCTTTCAGCGGTTAGTTGTACATTTGGATCTAAATACAACTCATCCATTGCCTTCAAGAAGTCGGTTAATGATGAAATTATAGGATTGTTCGATTTATAGAAGGAATCCGCCCAGACCCATGGCTCTCCTCTTAGGAACGATACAATTGTTAAAACCTTTATCCTGTCGTTGGGATAGGTCTTCGGTTTTAGTGTAAAAATTAGCAGGGATGCATTTTTGAATTGTTGGAATACTCGCCTGTCACCAATAAATGGATCTGGTAGTGAAATCTGAGGTTCAGGAGTTAAATCAGGAAGTGTAGATTTGACAAAAATATAATCTTTAATAACCTTTCTGAGAGTCTCATTTTCGACCTGTAAGTCTCTGAGGCCCTGTCCTAACTGATCAACCCTCTGAGAGAGGTTGTAAATAATTTGTGGGAGATCTGCTGGATCCATAATTAGGCTTAGTTATTCTGTAAGGTTTCTCAGAATCTGAATATTCAAAGCTGGATCTACAACGGCAGATTTAAAAATTGTTTGAATGTTTCACTTGGCACAAGATTATTTTTGCAGGAAATAATCTACAAGTGCTTAAAGTGAGTTAATAGATTATGAATTAGAAAATAGATTTCAGCAGACACAAGTATCGACTTGTTGCTAAGTTATAGTTAGGCACTGAAATAAAGTATAACTTGTAACGTGGAGGAACTGATACAAAGTCCCAGAGAAACCAGTAGCTGTTTAGTGATAGTCAGAATAAACGAAAAAACGAGAAAAGTGATACGTTGACAAGCAGCAGTTTGATTTCTCCAAGTAGATCACAGAACCTTCAAGGAAATGTGAGAGAGATATTTACAATTCGTTACTTCTCCATAAGTGAAGTTATGTTTGTTCCGGTAAACAGATAGAAACTCTGGTAACAGAGCTGGTTGAGTTACTCTGGAAAAATTAGAGCGATGTGGCCATAGTCGAGGAAGGATTGATTCGTCACAACTCGGAGATTAACGCCGGTAACAGAGTGAGAGGAATTTAGCCAGAAGACAAACAAGGTCTGAGTGACGTCACAGGTAAGCATGTCAATGTCCGTTAATGGGTATATGCAGTAGGAGAAAATCAAATATACCAGTCTCAGTGGAAGATGATAACTGCGTGATAGTATAGACACTAAGGAGCGTTCCAGGAAAACAGATTGAACAGATGATCTACAGCACAACAACTGAAAATGAGTGTCAGGAACCTCACAGCCTAACTTGATAGATGAATCCACTTTAGAAGGGTGACTTAACAAACAGGAGTAGTTGTAATCCAATTTACATAGATGCTAATAGAACTCAGAGAGAGTGCAACATACAGCTTAGCACAATGTAAGTAACACAATAACGAAGCACCTGCGTGACGTCAGAGAGCAGGTTAAGTAGAGGAAATTGGCAGGTTTCAACAAGGAGTCTGAAATAGGTTAAGATGGAATTAAGTAATTCCAAAATAGGTAAAGGTGGAATTGAATAATCCTGACAAAAAGGTGACATTTCCACCTCTAAATCAATACGTTTGTGTCATCTGTCATCCAAACATGGCTATTGGTTTAGAGGTGGAAATGTCACCTCATTGGTAAAGAGTACTGTGCTGTGTGCAGCCAGAGGCACTGAGGTTTGCAATCTACTGTGACACAGAAGGGTGAGTTTGGTACCTTTTTTTAGTAACTGATGACTGAAACTGCTGAAGAAGTTTCGGCACTTATACTGCTCTCACCTCACTACCTGTCCCCTTGACCCTATCCCCTCAAAGCTACCCCCCCCTCTTCTACCCTTACCCTTATACTCACACACATTTTCAACCTCTCCCTCAGCACCAATATATTTCCCTCATCTCTGAAACATGCACTGGTCACACCTATCCTCAAAAAACCTTCCCTTGATCCAACCTCCCCATCCAACTACCGCCCTATTTCCCTCCTCCCTCTTGCCTCAAAGCTTCTCCAAAAACTAGTATATGCAGTGTCTATCCCATTTCCTTACATTAAACTCCCTCCTTGACCTACTGCAATCTGGATTTCGTCCGTATCACTCCACAGAGACAGCAATCATTAAGGTTACCAATGACCTACTGAGAGCAAAATCAAAAGGCCACTTCTCTCTGCTTATCCTCCTTGATCTGTCCACAGCCTTTGATACTGTTGACCACCCTCTTTTGCTCCAAACCCTCCAATCCTTCGCATCTGTGAAACAGCCCTCTTGTGGTTCTCTTACTACCTGTCAAACTGTACCTTTAGGGTAGCCTTCTCTGGGGCCTCCTCTGCCCCGTCACCACTTTCTATCAGGGTACCACAAGGCTCTGTCCTTGGTCCCCTACTCTTATCAATCTACACGTCATCATTAGGTTCCCTAATAAAGTCCCACGGTTTCCAATATCATTTGTATGCCGACAACACCCAAATCTACTTCTAACATCTCTTCCTGGATGTTCTCTCACTACCTCAAGCTAAATCTCTCCAAAACTGAGCTCCTTATTTTCCCCCTTCTTCCAAAATCTCCACCCCCAATCTCTCTATAACTGTCGACAACTCCATCATTACCCTATACCCCGCATGCCTGATGTCTCGGGGTCACATTTGACTCAGATATTTCTTTCACTCCTCACATTCAGTCCTTGGCTAAAGTCTGCCGCTTCCACCTTAAAAACATCTCTAAAATAAGACATTTCCTTACACAAGACACAACTAAGATTTTAATCCACTCTCTCATCCTTTCCCGCCTCGATTACTGCAACTCTGCCCTCTCTGGTCTCCCCAGCTGCCGCCTAGCTCCTTTACAATCCATAATGAATGCCAGGCTCATCTTCCTTACACGTCATTCTTCATCTGCTGCCCCTCTCTCCCAATCCCTTCACTAGATTCCTCTTGCCTCTAGGATTAAACACAAAATTCTCACTATGACATATAAAGCCCTCAACTGCACTGCTCCCCCCTATATCTCAGACCTTGTCTACAGATACTCTCCCTCCCATCCCCTTTGCTCTGCTCATGACCTCCTCCTCTCTTGTTACCTCATCACACTCCCACTTACAGGACTTCTCCAGACTGGCTCCCATCTTGTGGAACTCTCTGCCCCACTCCACAAGACTCTCCCCTAGTTTGAAAGCTTCAAGCGCTCCCTAAAAACTCTACTGTTCAGGGATACATACAACCTAAACTAACCTTTCTTTATACCAGTTTCTCTCCTCCATTTCTATCCCCTGAACCCCCTTAGCATGTATGCCTAAGAGCCTAGCTGTTTGTAGATCACCTTCTTAAGAGTTGACTACAACAGTGCGACTCTTGGCAGGCCCCTTTACCCATTTGATCCCTATAATTGTTTTGTTGTACTCTGCCTCTGTTTATAGTGCTGCAGAATCTGTGTGCGCTCTACAAATAACCAATAATATTAATAATAATAGTAACTAATGACTAAAAATTACAGTTTATTTTTAGTGATGGTAAATCCAAGCATTTTTTTTAAACGCTCAGATTTACCATCACTTTAAATCTGGTTTCAGATCTGCATCTCAAGTGGCTGCAGAGCATTCTGCAGGAGCCATAACCCTGCAACATTCCACACACTAATTTCTGGATCAACACAAGAGCGCCTTTATATATGTCCCCACAGCAGAGGCTATAAGTAAAAAAGGTTGATGGTACATTAAACTCAAAATAGATTTTTTTTGCTGTAAAATACCATGCTTCTGATGCAGAAATTGTGCTTGCTCTGCACTCTCTTTAGAGACTGGTGTGGCAAACCTAGCCACTTCTGGACTATAACATAAGAAAGGTTGTCTATAGGCTGTATATTGTGCTATGTAGATGTGACAGACCCTTCTGTCAGCACTGAAAGAGTTAACTGTGTTCAGCTATTGTGCACTGTCATTAATGTTATTGATACACAGTCCATTGTTTAATCAACCTCAGAGAGCAGACCCTAGATGATAAGGAAAGACAAGTGTGTGTCTGTGTTTAAATTGTTATCAGCTTGAGCAAGGTATTCTATTGTATCATGTAAAAGGGCGTGTTCCCTCCATTCAATGTACAACATTCTTTCAACCCCCCTTCTGGGGGGGTCAGACCTGCATAAATACTGGGCATATGAGCCTTAATAAAAGTCTTTCTGTTTAAAAACCTGAAAACTGGCTGGGTTGTGAATTGCTGATTCCCTATGCAGGACATTGTTCCCTGGTGTTAACCCTTGGTATCCGGTTGGTACCGTTACAATTGGTGGCAAGCGACGGAATGAACCTTATCGCCCAGAAGAGCAACTACACAAGCCAGTAACCTCAGGAAGAGGGGGATTACTACAATACTGACTAAGATGGAAGGAGTACCAGGGACCGAAGTGAATGGAGATGGATTATTCTAAGCTAAAGAGACAAACGTAAAAGGAACTGCTAGAAGCCAGGGGAAAGATAGGCAGCAGCAAACCCAAGGCTATATTAATTGCTGAGCTGATGGAGGGAGACAGAGCTCGCAGCGCTACGCCTCCAGCAGCCATGGAGGAGACCCTATACCAGAGGGAAATGAGGACCAGGCTGGAATTTTTACCCCAACCTGTACCACGGGATATGCTATCCGTGGTAATGGCAGATGTGCAGGAGTACGTGATGGCACACAGTCCGCGGAATGCATCCTCCCGAGCAGAATCCATTTTGGACGCACTCAGCAACCCAGTAAGACCCAAAATCCCATACCATGCATTTAAAATGTTTTGTGAGGAGAAGGATGAGATTGATGGGTATTTACAGGATTTTGAGAGACTGTGCGAGTTACATGATTTGGAGCAGTCCGTATGGGTGCCGGTGCTAGCAGGCAAGCTAGCCGGTAGGGCAGCGGAAGCGTATCGCGCTGTACCCAGGGAGGACAGCAAGGATTACGCTAAAGTGAAGAGAGCGATCTTGGAAAGATATGCCATTACCTCAGAGGCATACCGGCGCAAGTTTAGAGGCCTGCGCAAGCCAGAAAGAGATTCCCATGCAGAGTGGGCCCACAAGCTGGATCAAGCATCTCAGGGGTGGATACAGGCCAGCCAAGCTACCACCATGGAAGAATTGCGACAACTGATGCTGTTGGAGCAATTCTTTAACGGCTTGTCCCCAGAAGCCCAAGAATGGGTGAGAGATCGAAAACCCCTCACCTTAACCGAAGCAGCCAGATTAGCAGACCAGCATTTTGATGCCAGGAGGCACCATGGACTACAGCCTAACAACGGACGGGCTAATATACAATGCCACACCTGCAAGCAGTGGGGACATATGGCACGTGAGTGCACCCAAAATCGGAGCAGACAAGCTTGGAACCAGGTCAGACAGAACCTGGCCCCAAGGGCGGCTGCTCACCATTACCAAACGGAGCCAGCCGCTCATGAGGTGTTGAGCACCCAAGCCGAGGAACCCCTGGGAATTCTGCATGAGGTGATGTCGGTCCAGGGACTTCGGGATTCGGGAGCTACTTTAACCCTGATAGCTCCCCATTTGGTGCCGGATACAGCACCCACTGGCGGATCCGTGGCAGTACGAGGGGCAGGGGGAGCAGTATACCGATTGCCCACTGCTAGAGTGGAGTACAGACCCCCAGTCACCCCAGCAGCTGCCAGTTACCAACCCCCGGCGCACCGCTATACCACACGGCCTCCGGCCACGAACTACCCTCAGAGAGCCCGGTTCAATTCGCGGGGCTACTCACAACCTATTCGGTGCTTTGGATGTAAGCAACTAGGGCACAAAAGACCAGAGTGTCCCCTAAACGCAGCGAATCAAGCACAGTCCTGGAGAAGACCCGCTGGCGGAATCCCACATAATCCTCAGCCTGTGGCCCGCTACGTAGAGGCGCCAGAATGCTGGGGCAGCCTACATGAAGCAGACCCCGTGCAAGCTGCCCACCGGAATAACCGGCAACGGGTTAAAGTGAATGGGAAGGAGGTCAGTGGTCTACGGGATACTGGTGCTACCATGACCTTGCTTCAAGAGAACTTGGTGCCTGAGAAACAGCACACTGGAGACACTGTGGCTGTGAGGGTAGCAGGGGGCACTGTGTTCCGCCTACCTGTTGCCAGGGTACATTTGGATTGGGGAGTGGGCGCTAGACTTGTGAATGTGGGGGTCAAGAAGGACTTACCTGCTGATGTTCTCCTTGGAAATGACTTGGCCCCCCTTGTTTCTGCCTATGCTCCCATGGATCCCGCTGATGTTAACCCTGTGACTACCCAAGCCCAGTCCCTCCGGGAAGAGACGCTTCCATGTTTGGGGTGGGGGCAGTACTGAGCCAAGTTGGAGCAGATGGCGGAGAACACCCCGTAGCCTACTTGAGCCGAAAGTTGTTGCCCCGGACATCCCCAAGCCGATCCGTTGGGATCAGACTGTGTATGCCGGCTTGGTTCTGGGGGAGCATTGTGGCAAACCTAGCCACTTCTGGACTATAACATAAGAAAGGTTGTCTATAGGCTGTATATTGTGCTATGTAGATGTGACAGACCCTTCTGTCAGCACTGAAAGAGTTAACTGTGTTCAGCTATTGTGCACTGTCATTAATGTTATTGATACACAGTCCATTGTTTAATCAACCTCAGAGAGCAGACCCTAGATGATAAGGAAAGACAAGTGTGTGTCTGTGTTTAAATTGTTATCAGCTTGAGCAAGGTATTCTATTGTATCATGTAAAAGGGCGTGTTCCCTCCATTCAATGTACAACATTCTTTCAACCCCCCTTCTGGGGGGGTCAGACCTGCATAAATACTGGGCATATGAGCCTTAATAAAAGTCTTTCTGTTTAAAAACCTGAAAACTGGCTGGGTTGTGAATTGCTGATTCCCTATGCAGGACATTGTTCCCTGGTGTTAACCCTTGGTATCCGGTTGGTACCGTTACAACTGGAGTTCATGTTCTGAACATACGTATGTTGCAAATTGCCTGACCCAGCTTCATATTACACAGGGATTGCTTAGAGCAGTACACAAACCCATTTAGAGGTAGTCGATTTGACCACAATCAAGGCAGATAAGATATGCAGCTGGTTTAGGTGCTTTGTTGCATTAAAGGGACACTGAACCCATATTTTTTCTTTCATGATTCAAATAGAGCATGCAATTTTAAGCAACTTTCTAATTTACTCCTATTATCAATTTTTCTTCGTTCTCTTGCTATCTTTATATGAAAAAGAAGGCATCTAAGCTTTTTTTGTGGTTTAGGACTCTGGACAGCACTTTTTTATTGGTAGATGAATTTATCCACCAATCAGCAAGAACACCACAGGTTGTTCACCAAAAATGGGCCGGCATCTAAACTTACATTCTTGCATTTCAAATAAAGATACCAAGAGAATGAAGAAAATGTGATAATAGGAGTAAATCAGAAAGCTGCTTAAAATTGCATGCTCTATCTGAATCACAAAAGAAAAATGTGGGTTCAGTGTCCCTTTAAGTAATGTTTTAAGAGGCAGTAAAAGCAGGGAGTTTCCTGGGGCTCTACCATCACCGACAAGGCATGACTGAGAGTGGCCCCTGAGGCCCCGACCGCCCGCATACATCAAAATTAGATTGCACAGAGCGTGGCTAGCATCCAAAGACTCCAGACATATATCCAGACCTGGGGAATCCCTTTTGATTATCCCCAGACATGAAATGTCTGTACATACTGTGTATATGGGTATGCATGCGCATTTGTGTGTACATAGTATATGGGTGTGTGTGTGTATTTGTGTGTACATAATGTGTATATGGGTATGCGTGTGTGTATTTGTGTGTACATACTGTGTATATGGGTATGTGTGTGTATTAATAAGTACATACTGTGTATATGGGTATGCGTGTGTGTATTTGTGTGTACATACTGTGTCTATGGGTATGCGTGTGTGTATTTGTGTGTACATACTGTGTATATGTGTATGTGTGTGTGTATTTGTGTGTACATACTGTGTATATGGGAATGCATGTGTGTATTTGTGTGTGTATACTGTGTATATGGGTATGCGTGTGTGTATTTGTGTGTGTATACTGTGTATACAGGTATGCGTGTGTGTATTTGTGTGTACATTCAGTGTATATGGTTATGTGTGTGTGTATTTGTGTGTACATACTGTATATATGGGTATGTGTGGGTACACATACTGTGTATATGTGTATGCATGTGTGTATTTGTGTGTACATACTGTGTATATGGGTATGTGTGTGTACATATACTGTGTATATATGTGTGTGTGTGTGTGTGTGTACATACTGTGTATATGGGTATGTGTGTGTGTATATTTGTGTGTACATACTGTGTATATGTTTATGTGTGTACATACTGTGTATATGTGTATGTGTGTGCACATACTGTGCATATGTGTATTCCTGTGTGTATTTGTGTGTACATACTGTGTATATGGGTATGTGTGTGTGTGTATTTGTGTGTACATACTGTGTATATGGGTATGTGTGTGTATTTGTGTGTACATACTGTGTATATGGGTATGCGTGTGTGTATACTGTGTATATGGGTATGCGTGTGTTGTGTATACATACAGTGTATATGGCTATGTGTGGGTGTATTTGTGTGTACATACTGCATATATGTGTATGTGTGTGTGTATTTGTGTGTAAATACTGTGTATATGTGTGTGTATTTGCGTGTACATACTGTGTATATGGTTATGCATGTGTGTATTTGTGTGTACATACTGTGTATATGGGTATGCATGTGTGTATTTGTGTGTACATACTGTGTATATGGGTATGCGTGTGTGTATTTGTATGTACATACTGTGTATATGGGTATGCATGTGTGTAATTGTGTGTACATACTGTGTATATGTGTATGCATGTGTGTATTTGTGTGTACATACTGTGTATATGTGTGTGTGTGTGTGTAATGTGTGTGCATACTGTGTATATGTGTATGTATTTGTGTGTACATACTGTGTATATGTGTATGCGTGTGTATATTTGTGTGTACATACTGTGTATATGTGTATGCGTGTGTAAATTTGTGTGTACACACTGTGTATATGTGTATGCATGTGTGAATTTGTGTGTACATACTGTGTATATGGGTATCTGTGTGTGTATTTGTGTGTACATACTGTGTATATGGGTATGCGTGTGTGTATTTGTGTGTACATACTGTGTATATGTGTATGCATGTGTGTATTTGTGTGTACATACTGTGTATATGTGTATGCATGTGTGTATTTGTGTGTACATACTGTGTATATGGGTATCTGTGTGTGTATTTGTGTGTACATACTGTGTATATGTGTGTGTGTGTAATGTGTGTGCATACTGTGTATATGTGTATGTATTTGTGTGTACATACTGTGTATATGTGTATGCGTGTGTACATACTGCATATATGGGTATGCGTGTGTGTATTTGTGTGTACATACTGTGTATATGTGTATGCGTGTGTATATTTGTGTGTACACACTGTGTATATGTGTATGCATGTGTGAATTTGTGTGTACATACTGTGTATATGGGTATCTGTGTGTGTATTTGTGTGTACATACTGTGTATATGTGTATGTGTGTGTATATTTGTGTGTACATACTGCGCATAAGTGTATGCATTGTGTATTTGCGTGTACATACTGTGTATATGGGTATCTGTGTGTGTATTTGTGTGTACATACTGTGTATATGGGTATGCGTGTGTGTATTTGTGCGTACATACTGTGTATATGTGTATGTGTGTGTATATTTGTGTGTACATACTGCGCATAAGTGTATGCATGTGTGTATTTTTGTGTACATACTGTGTATATGGGTATCTGTGTGTGTATTTGTGTGTACATACTGTGTATATGTGTGTGTGTGAGTGTAATTGTGTGTACATACTGTGTATATGTGTATGCATGTGTGTATTTGTGTGTACATACTGTGTATATGGGTATCTGTGTGTGTATTTGTGTGTACATACTGTGTATATGTGTGTGTGTGTGTGTGTGTAATTGTGTGTACATATTGTGTATAAGTGTATGCATGTGTGTATTTGTGTGTACATACTGTGTATATGGGTATCTGTGTGTGTATTTGTGTGTACATACTGTGTATATGGGTGTATGTGTGTGTATATTTTTGTGTACATACTGTGTATATGTGTATGCGTGTGTGTATTTGTGTGTACATACTGTGTATATGTGTATGCGTGTGTGTATTTGTGTGTACATACTGTGTATATGTGTATGTGTATTTGTGTGTACATACTGTGTATATGAGTAAGCGTGTGTGCATTTTTGTGTACATACTGTGTATATGAGTATGCATGTGCTTATTTGTGTGTACATACTGTGTATATGGGAATGCGTGTGTGTATTTGTGTGTGTACACTGTGTATATGGGTATGCGTGTGTGTATTTGTGTGTGTATACTGTGTATACGGGTATGCGTGTGTGTATTTGTGTGTACATACAGTGTATATGGTTATGCGTGTGTGTATTTGTGTGTACATACTGTGTATATGGGTATGTGTGTGTACATATACTGTGTATATATGTGTGTGTGTGTGTGTGTGTACATACTGTGTATATGGGTATGTGTGTGTGTATATTTGTGTGTACATACTGTGTATATGTTTATGTGTGTACATACTGTGTATATGTGTATGTGTGTGCACATACTGTGCATATGTGTATTCCTGTGTGTATTTGTGTGTACATACTGTGTATATGGGTATGTGTGTGTGTATTTGTGTGTACATACTGTGTATATGGGCATGGGTGTGTATTTGTGTGTACATACTGTGTATATGGGTATGCGTGTGTGTATACTGTGTATATGGGTATTCGTGTGTTGTGTATACATACAGTGTATATGGCTATGTGTGGGTGTATTTGTGTGTACATACTGCATATATGTGTATGTGTGTGTGTATTTGTGTGTAAATACTGTGTATATGTGTGTGTATTTGCGTGTACATACTGTGTATATGGGTATGCATGTGTGTATTTGTGTGTACATACTGTGCATATGGGTATGCAAGTGTGTATTTGTGTGTACATACTGTGTATATGGGTATGCGTGTGTGTATTTGTATGTACATACTGTGTATATGTGTATGCATGTGTATATTTGTGTGTACATACTGCGTATATGTGTATGCATGTGTGTATTTGTGTGTACATACTGTGTATATGGGTATCTGTGTGTGTATTTGTGTATGCATGTGTGTATATGTGTGTAATTGTGTGTACATACTGTGTATATGTGTATGCATGTGTGTATTTGTGTGTACATACTGTGTATATGGGTATCTGTGTGTGTGTATTTGTGTGTACATACTGTGTATATGTGTGTGTGTGTGTGTGTGTAATGTGTGTGCATATTGTGTATATGTGTATGTATTTGTGTGTACATACTGTGTATATGTGTATACGTGTGTATATTTGTGTGTACATACTGCGTATATGGGTATGCGTGTGTGTATTTGTGTGTACATACTGTGTATATGTGTATGCGTGTGTATATTTGTGTGTACACACTGTGTATATGTGTATGCATGTGTGAATTTGTGTGTACATACTGTGTATATGGGTATCTGTGTGTGTATTTGTGTGTACATACTGTGTATATGGGTATGCGTGTGTGTATTTGTGTGTACATACTGTGTATATGTGTATGTGTGTGTATATTTGTGTGTACATACTGCGCATAAGTGTATGCATGTGTGTATTTGTGTGTACATACTGTGTATATGGGTATCTGTGTGTGTATTTGTGTGTACATACTGTGTATATGGGTATGCGTGTGTGTATTTGTGTGTACATACTGTGTATATGTGTATGTGTGTGTATATTTGTGTGTACATACTGCGCATAAGTGTATGCATGTGTGTATTTTTGTGTACATACTGTGTATATGGGTATCTGTGTGTGTATTTGTGTGTACATACTGTGTATATGTGTGTGTGTGAGTGTAATTGTGTGTACATACTGTGTATATGTGTATGCATGTGTGTATTTGTGTGTACATACTGTGTATATGGGTATCTGTGTGTGTATTTGTGTGTACATACTGTGTATATGTGTGTGTGTGTGTGTGTGTGTGTGTAATTGTGTGTACATATTGTGTATATGTGTATGCATGTGTGTATTTGTGTGTACATACTGTGTATATGGGTATCTGTGTGTGTATTTGTGTGTACATACTGTGTATATGGGTGTATGTGTGTGTATATTTTTGTGTACATACTGTGTATATGTGTATGCGTGTGTGTATTTGTGTGTACATACTGTGTATATGTGTATGCGTGTGTGTATTTGTGTGTACATACTGTGTATATGTGTATGTGTATTTGTGTGTACATACTGTGTATATGAGTAAGCGTGTGTGCATTTTTGTGTACATACTGTGTATATGAGTATGCATGTGCTTATTTGTGTGTACATACTGTGTACATACAGTGTATATGGGTATCTGTGTGTGTATTTGTGTGTACATACTGTTTATATGTGTGTGTGTGTGTGTAATTGTGTGTACATATTGTGTATATGTGTATGCATGTGTGTATTTGTGTGTACATACTGTGTATATGGGTATCTGTGTGTGTATTTGTGTGTACATACTGTGTATATGGGTGTATGTGTGTGTATATTTTTGTGTACATACTGTGTATATGTGTATGTGTGTGTGTATTTGTGTGTACATACTGTGTATATGTGTATGCATGTGTGTATTTGTGTGTACATACTGTGTATATGTGTATGTGTATTTGTGTGTACATACTGTGTATATGAGTAAGCGTGTGTGCATTTTTGTGTACATACTTTGTATATGTGTATGCGTGTATGTATTTGTGTGTACATACTGTGTATATGTGTATGTGTATTTGTGTGTACATACTGTGTATATGGTTATGCGTGTGTGTATTTGTGTGTACATACTGTGTATATGGGTATGTGTGTGTACATATACTGTGTATATATGTGTGTGTGTGTGTGTGTGTACATACTGTGTATATGGGTATGTGTGTGTGTATATTTGTGTGTACATACAGTGTATATGGTTATGCGTGTGTGTATTTGTGTGTACATACTGTGTATATGGGTATGTGTGTGTACATATACTGTGTATATATGTGTGTGTGTGTGTGTACATACTGTGTATATGGGTATGCGTGTGTGTATATTTGTGTGTACATACTGTGTATATGTTTATGTGTGTACATACTGTGTATATGTGTATGTGTGTGCACATACTGTGCATATGTGTATTCCTGTGTGTATTTGTGTGTACATACTGTGTATATGGGTATGTGTGTGTGTATTTGTGTGTACATACTGTGTATATGGGTATGGGTGTGTATTTGTGTGTACATACTGTGCATATGGGTATGCGTGTGTGTATACTGTGTATATGGGTATTCGTGTGTTGTGTATACATACAGTGTATATGGCTATGTGTGGGTGTATTTGTGTGTACATACTGCATATATGTGTATGTGTGTGTGTATTTGTGTGTACATACTGTGTATATGGGTATGCGTGTGTGTATTTGTATGTACATACTGTGTATATGTGTATGCATGTGTATATTTGTGTGTACATACTGCGTATATGTGTATGCATGTGTGTATTTGTGTGTACATACTGTGTATATGGGTATCTGTGTGTGTATTTGTGTATGCATGTGTGTATATGTGTGTAATTGTGTGTACATACTGTGTATATGTGTATGCATGTGTGTATTTGTGTGTACATACTGTGTATATGGGTATCTGTGTGTGTATATTTGTGTGTACATACTGTGTATATGTGTATGCGTGTGTATATTTGTGTGTACATACTGCGTATATGGGTATGCGTGTGTGTATTTGTGTGTACATACTGTGTATATGTGTATGCGTGTGTATATTTGTGTGTACACACTGTGTATATGTGTATGCATGTGTTAATTTGTGTGTACATACTGTGTATATGGGTATCTGTGTGTGTATTTGTGTGTACATACTGTGTATATGGGTATGCGTGTGTGTATTTGTGTGTACATACTGTGTATATGTGTATGTGTGTGTATATTTGTGTGTACATACTGCGCATAAGTGTATGCATGTGTGTATTTGTGTGTACATACTGTGTATATGGGTATCTGTGTGTGTATTTGTGTGTACATACTGTTTATATGGGTATGCGTGTGTGTATTTGTGTGTACATACTGTGTATATGTGTATGTGTGTGTATATTTGTGTGTACATACTGCGCATAAGTGTATGCATGTGTGTATTTGTGTGTACATACTGTGTATATGGGTATCTGTGTGTGTATTTGTGTGTACATACTGCGTATATGTGTATGCATGTGTGTATTTGTGTGTACATACTGTGTACATACAGTGTATATGGGTATCTGTGTGTGTATTTGTGTGTACATACTGTTTATATGTGTGTGTGTGTGTGTAATTGTGTGTACATATTGTGTATATGTGTATGCATGTGTGTATTTGTGTGTACATACTGTGTATATGGGTATGTGTGTGTGTATATTTGTGTGTACATACAGTGTATATGGTTATGCGTGTGTGTATTTGTGTGTACATACTGTGTATATGGGTATGTGTGTGTACATATACTGTGTATATATGTGTGTGTGTGTGTGTACATACTGTGTATATGGGTATGCGTGTGTGTATATTTGTGTGTACATACTGTGTATATCTTTATGTGTGTACATACTGTGTATATGTGTATGTGTGTGCACATACTGTGCATATGTGTATTCCTGTGTGTATTTGTGTGTACATACTGTGTATATGGGTATGTGTGTGTGTATTTGTGTGTACATACTGTGTATATGGGTATGGGTGTGTATTTGTGTGTACATACTGTGCATATGGGTATGCGTGTGTGTATACTGTGTATATGGGTATTCGTGTGTTGTGTATACATACAGTGTATATGGCTATGTGTGGGTGTATTTGTGTGTACATACTGCATATATGTGTATGTGTGTGTGTATTTGTGTGTACATACTGTGTATATGGGTATGCGTGTGTGTATTTGTATGTACATACTGTGTATATGTGTATGCATGTGTATATTTGTGTGTACATACTGCGTATATGTGTATGCATGTGTGTATTTGTGTGTACATACTGTGTATATGGGTATCTGTGTGTGTATTTGTGTATGCATGTGTGTATATGTGTGTAATTGTGTGTACATACTGTGTATATGTGTATGCATGTGTGTATTTGTGTGTACATACTGTGTATATGGGTATCTGTGTGTGTATATTTGTGTGTACATACTGTGTATATGTGTATGCGTGTGTATATTTGTGTGTACATACTGCGTATATGGGTATGCGTGTGTGTATTTGTGTGTACATACTGTGTATATGTGTATGCGTGTGTATATTTGTGTGTACACACTGTGTATATGTGTATGCATGTGTGAATTTGTGTGTACATACTGTGTATATGGGTATCTGTGTGTGTATTTGTGTGTACATACTGTGTATATGGGTATGCGTGTGTGTATTTGTGTGTACATACTGTGTATATGTGTATGTGTGTGTATATTTGTGTGTACATACTGCGCATAAGTGTATGCATGTGTGTATTTGTGTGTACATACTGTGTATATGGGTATCTGTGTGTGTATTTGTGTGTACATACTGTGTATATGGGTATGCGTGTGTGTATTTGTGTGTACATACTGTGTATATGTGTATGTGTGTGTATATTTGTGTGTACATACTGCGCATAAGTGTATGCATGTGTGTATTTGTGTGTACATACTGTGTATATGGGTATCTGTGTGTGTATTTGTGTGTACATACTGCGTATATGTGTATGCATGTGTGTATTTGTGTGTACATACTGTGTACATACAGTGTATATGGGTATCTGTGTGTGTATTTGTGTGTACATACTGTTTATATGTGTGTGTGTGTGTGTAATTGTGTGTACATATTGTGTATATGTGTATGCATGTGTGTATTTGTGTGTACATACTGTGTATATGGGTATCTGTGTGTGTATTTGTGTGTACATACTGTGTATATGGGTGTATGTGTGTGTATATTTTTGTGTACATACTGTGTATATGTGTATGGTGTGTGTGTGTATTTGTGTGTACATACTGTGTATATGTGTATGCATGTGTGTATTTGTGTGTACATACTGTGTATATGTGTATGTGTATTTGTGTGTACATACTGTGTATATGAGTAAGCGTGTGTGCATTTTTGTGTACATACTGTGTATATGTGTATGCGTGTGTGTATTTGTGTGTACATACTGTGTATATGTGTATGTGTATTTGTGTGTACATACTGTGTGTATGCGTGTGCGCATTTGTGTGTACATACTGTGTATATGTGTATGTGTATTTGTGTGTACATACTGTGTATATGTGTATACGTTTGTGCATTTGTGTGTACATACTGTGTATATGAGTAAGCGTGTGTGCATTTGTTTGTACATACTGTGTATATGTGTGTATAATTGTGTGTACATACTGTGTATATGTGTATGTGTATTTGTGTGTACATACTGTGTATATGTGTATGCGTGTGAGTATTTGTGTGTACATACTGTGTATATGTGTATGCGTGTGTATATTTGTGTGTACATACTGTGTATATGTGTATGTGTATTTGTGTGTACATACTGTGTATATTTGTGTATAATTGTGTGTACATACTGTGTATATGTGTATATTTGTGTGTACATACTGTGTATATGGGTATGCGTGTGTGTATTTGTGTGTACATACTGTGTATATGGGTATGCGTGTGTGTATTTGTGTGTAAATACTATGGGGCTGATTTATCAATGTCTGGCAGACATGATACGCTGTATCATATGCCTCAGAGGCAGCGGACCAGTTAAGTAGCAGCAGTCTTAAGACCACTGCTTCATATCTGCTGTTTCCGGCGAGCCTGAAGGTTCGCGCGGAAACAGGGGCCATTCGGCCCTTGATAAATCTGCTCCTTTGTATATGTGTATGTGTGTGTGTAGGTGTACTAAGAAATGGATGGGGGAGAAATTTTGCGCTGTTAGTCAGGTTCTCTAGTAACTGCCCTGACTGCCGATTTATCATCGGTCTATCCGACATGATACGCTCAGCGGATCATGTCCGACAGTCATCGATGAATGCAGACAGTATACGCTGTCAACATTTATTATTATTATTATTATTATTATTATCATTTATTTGTATAGCGCCGCCAAATTCCGTAGCGCTGGGTACAATGATAGGGGTATACAATGACAAAGATTTGTGATACAATACAAAACATAACAAGACTAAACAAATCTAGCACAGGAGGAAGAGGGCCCTGCTCCGGAGAGCTCACAGTCTATAGGTTTAGGGTGCAGAGACATAAGGTTGGGGTAGCTTGTTACATCGGTTGTATTTGCAGCAGTGAGTCAGGCAGTTCATGTACATGTATTAGCTTGGTTCGGATGCGGGATGGAGGAGAGATTGTAAGCCTCTCTGAATAGGTGGGTTTTCAAGGATCTTCTGAAGCTATACAAGGTTGGAGACAGTCTGATGGAGCGGGGTAGAGAGTTCCAGAGGACAGGAGCAGCACGTGCGAAGTCTTGGAGGCGGGAGTGGGATGTAGAGATAACAGGAGTGTAGAGACGTAGGTCAGAGGTTGATCGAAGAGGACGGGATGGGGAGTATTTCACAATGAGAGAGGAAATATAGTTGGGAGTTAGACTGTTGAGTGCTTTGTAGGTTAGGGCTAATACTTAAATTGTATTCTGGAGTGTATGGGGAGCCAGTGTAGAGACTGGCAGAGCGGAGCAGCTGATGTAGATCGTCGGCTTAGGAGTCTAGCAGAAGCATTCATAATAGATTGGAGGGAGGAGAGGCGGTGTTTTGGAAGGCCATTTAAGAGTAGATTGCAATAATCAATGCGTGACAGGATGAGGGAATGAATAAGTATTTTTGTAGTAGTTTGAGTAAGGAAGGGACCAATTCTGGAAATGTTGCGTAGGTGTGACCAGCAGGATTTGGTAAGCGTTTGTATATGTGGGTTGAATGTGAGTTCTGAGTCTAGTGTGACCCCAAGGCAACGGACCTGGGGTGAGGTGTTGAGAATAGAGTCTCGAACCAACAGAGAAATGTCAGGTGTCGGATGTCTCGAAGAGGGGGGAATAAGAAGCAGCTCAGTTTTGGACAGATTGAGTTGGAGGTAGTGTGAAGACATCCAAGAGAAAATTGCAGAGAGGCAGTCAGAAATCTGGTTGAGTAAAGAGGGAGAGATATCAGGAGAGGAAAGATAGATTTGGATATCATCAGCATATAGGTGGTACTGGAATCCAAAGGAGGCTATAAGTTTTCCAAGGCAGGATGTATAAAGAGAGAAAAGCAAGGGACCTAAGACAGAGCCTTGCTGTACTCCAACTGAGAGAGGCATAGGATCACAAGATATGTTGTTAAAGGAAACTGAAAACGAGCGGTTTGAAAGATATGATGCAAACCAGGAGAGGGCTGTGTCTCGGATGCCAAATGAATGTAGTATTTTTAGGAGGAGAGGATGGTCAACTGTGTCAAAAGCTGCGGACAGGTCAAGAAGAATTAGTAATGAGTAATGGCAGTTTCTGTTGAGTGTTTAGGGCGGAAACCAGATTGTAGTGGATCAAGTAAGGAGTTAGTTGTGAGAAATTGAGTTAGCCGATTATAGACTAGTCGTTCCAATAATTTTGAAGCAAAGTGAAGTAAGGAGACCGGTCGATAGTTAGAAGGCGTGGAGGGGTCAAGCGAGGGCTTTTTTAGGATTGGCATGATTGACGCATGCTTGAATGTGTCAGGAAATGTGCCAGCAGTGAGGGATTGGTTAAAGAGATGAGTTAGGGTATGGGTTAGTGAAGCAGAGAGAGGGGGAATAAGTCGTGAAGGAATAGGATCAAGTGGGCAGGTTTTGAGATGAGCCGAGGATAGGAGTGCAGAGACTTCTTCCTCTGTTACAGGAGGGAAATAGCATAGATTTTTGATAATAGAAGGGGTGGGTAGGATTGCTGGGTTTGTGGGGTGCGAGGTGCAGATCTCTTTTCTAATGGTGTCAATTTTATTTTTGAAGTGATCAGTAATAATTTGAGCAGTGAGGTTGGTAGTGGGCCAGGGGGCAGGTGGACGTAGAAGGGAGTTAAAGGTTGAGAACAGTTTTCTGGGGTTGGATGCGTGAGATGACACGAGGGAGGAGAAATAGACTTGTTTTGCCAGGCTGAGCGCAGAGTTGTAGGACTTAAGGGTGAATTTATAATGTTGGAAATCAGCAAAGGTGCGTGATTTATCATTGCACAAGCAGTTCTTGTAAACTTGTTGTACAATCCCGCCCCCTGCAGATTTGCGGCCGCTAGCAGGGGGTGTCAATCAGCCTGATCGTATAGGATCGGGTGGATTGATGTTCGCAGCCTCAGAGCAGGTGGACCAGTTAGTGAGCAGCGGTCTTAAATGGACAGTATACTGTAAAATAGTTTTTCCCTTAATGTGTTGCCAATTACTTTTTTTACCAGCTTCAGAGTATAAAATGTATGAGAATTTGCATTTTAAGGTTTATTTGTGTATGTGAATTGGCTGGTTTTGTGTTTTGAAGCCACAGCCTAATAAAATTTGAGCTGAAAAAATTTGAGGCCAAAAACTTTCAGGATGGGTGGGGATACCACAGGCTAAATAAACTATTTCATATGCCAATATAAGGGTAATGGAAATACTTGTAAACAATGTAATACACTCCAGCAGGTAAAGTGGATTATTGGGAACAAATAAAGGGGAGAACATTTTTAAATAAACTGTCCCTTTAAGACCGCTGCTTCCGGCGAGCCTGAAGGCTCGAGCGGAAACAGGGGCATCAAGCTTTATTCGGAGCTTGATAATTCGGCCCCTTAGTTTACAAAATAAGCTTTTTGGTCTTTCTAGAGAGCATGAAACATGCACTCATTTTACAGTAAATGCAAACAAAATAATTAATCAATATAATCAATATATCTTGCAATTATGTTTCATTTTCAATCATTTATATGAAATTACATTTTGTATTTTATGTTTCTTAAAACTGGATTTAATTTTATGCGGATTTGCCAAGTTGCACATGCTAGATCTGGTGGTCAGGCCTGTTGAACTGTTGTGACATTAAGCATATCCCACGGACCCAAGCAGCATATGGGGAATGCCTGCTGCTGAACAAGTCATCTCAGATACATCAAGGGGGGCACAGAGATCTGGGATGAGAAAGAAGCACCAGCCTCGTTGCAGCCATATAATTGCTTCTTGTCTGGCCGTCTGCACCAGTGCTGTCAGCACAAAGCAATTACAATTAACGCACTGTGGCAACTTGATGTTGGTTACTAAAGAGACTTGAGTTTGCTCCATTTGCATTCAATAAATTATTAAAGGTTGTCAGATGCTCAGATGAGAGCTGGTAATAAGGTGGTTAAACGTTCACCACATGTCTTACTTGATATGTGCTCTCCAAAGCCGGTTTCCCTGCCAATCTATTCACATCAGTGTAGCAATAGTTCTAGTGCTGGACTAACAGCTAATGGCTGCTCAATGAGGAATACATTAGTGAGGTTTAAGGCCACCAAAAGGTGATTATTAAACCACATGCAAAAACAAAAAAGAACAAAGCAACATCATGTTTTGCTGACATGTAATGATAGGTTCTTGTATTTATTGTACTGCATAAAGTATAGGCTGCTTTACACTGTAAAGGTAAATATCACCGCTGTTGGATATCAAACTAAAGCACAATTCAGTTCACAGCATCATCAGCATTCTCATTTGCTGGAGGATTTAGTTTAGGCAATTAAGTTGTCCATGTTTGTGTTGAGACTTTCTGTATTATTATTATCTTTTTTTATTTATAAAAAGAATATATTTAAACAATATTTTAGAAAATGCCAAGAAAAATTTAGATTTTTGTAAATATGCTGTATATTTTATGTTTACATTATAGAACCACCCCTGATAGTGTAAGCTGTGTGGAACATAGTCGTTCTCATCTAGTATTATTAATATGTTTTGTTTTATATACATATACACATATATATATAAAGTGCATGTTTTTTTAATTTTTTTTACATCAACTATTATAATAATAGAGGATATTATAGAATAAGTACATGGGTAATTTGTCAATGTGTGTTAAGTCTGCCCTTTTAGATTTAATAGTGTATGACATGCACATATGCTAATGCAGGCTTTTATTTACCTAATGGCTAAGCAATTTGTATTGAGTCACTGTAGAAGAGTTTTTTAAAAGTATAAAACTTCAATAGAATCTAATCCTACATAGACCTCACATGGTATATTCCATTATTTCCATTTTTGTGGGCCCAAATAATTCTTTCCATTTTTCTAGGTTGGCTATTTCTTGACTTCATTAAGAGGATGATTTCAATTCTAGTGAAGTTCTAGTCTTTGAATATGTTAGGTCACCTACTATAAGTCATCAAAACCTTATAGACCATCTGGATGTCCTGAATCCAGTTGGTTAGACTTATGGAAATCAGCATTTTTGGAGACTTTTTCTGTGGCCTTTGAAGCTTTGGCTGGAAAGTCATAATGTTCAGAGAGTTCAGCACTTGGAATTTTGAATGACTTTAGGGTTGGACTTTTCTGAAGATCTCTATCAGCACTTTCACAGTTTGATGACTGTGATGTTGATGTTTGAGGCTGTGATAATATGGCTTGGTTTGTACCTGAGAAAGAAATGTTTACTAGAATGCGATATTGTGCACTTTATTTCATCATTCCCTCTACTCACCAGGTGGCTTGAGAGTTGCTGCAACATCTATATCTTCCCCTAAACAAAATCAGCTGACAGATACGTTGGACAAAGCATTTGTGGACATTTAATCCGACTTATTGAATGTGACTTTAGTAGGAAATAGTACCTCAGTTTGTTTATTCATTCAATGTTTTTTGACACCAACACTATAGACAATAACTCTTATTTCTGCCCAGAGAGCATTTTATTTGCTAAACTGACATGTAACTATGGGGTTAAACACACTGGTAAAGTCCCACTTGGTAGACACAAGCATTGCAGCTCCCATGTACAGCACGGTTGGTCAGCCAATAAGGAGCAGCAGTCCCTCTTAGTCACCAATCACCTGCTGTTTTCTGTTGGAGCGGCAATGCATTTAGTTCCCTAATGAAACCTAACCTAAGTGTTTAAAAGGACATAAAAACCCAAAACTTTTCTTTCATGGTTCAGATAGAACATACAATTTTAAAAAACTTTCCAATTGACTTCTATTATCAATTTTTCTTTGTTTTCTTGTTATCCTTTGTGGAAAAGCAGAAAGTTAAACTCACAAGTGTGCTATGTCTGCAACACTATATGGCAGCAGTTTAGCAAGAATGTTATACATTAGAAGGAGCACTAGATGGCAGCACCATTTCCTGTCATGTAGTGCTCCAGGCATGTGCACGCTGCCTATCTAGATATCTCTTCAGCAAAGAATAACTTGAGAATGAAGCAAATTTGATAATAGAAGTAAATTGGAAACTTTTGTAAAATGTTATGCTCTGAATCATGAAAGAACATTTTTGGGTTTCATGTCCCTTTAACGCCCCGTGCCAGAGTCAGTAATGTAAAAAATAAAATGCTATGACAAAATGAAACCGCTTTGTACTTATTTAAATTTATCTAATGCAACAAATACATATTTTATTTCAGCAATAAAGATGTTCTGCCTACATTGTACTTTTCATAATAAACTGTGTTATCTTCTAAATTAAAAAAGGCATAAAAATTGGTATCTGTTAATAAGTTGTACTTAAAGGGACACTTTACCCAAAAAATGTCTTTCATGATTAAGGTAGAGAATACAATTTTAAACAACATTCCAATACTTCTATTATCTAATTTGCTTTATTCTTTAGATATCCTTTAATCAAGAAGTAGCAATGCACATGGTGAGCCAATCACAGGAGGCATCTGTGTGCAGCTACCAATCAACAGCTACTAAGCATATCTAGATATGCTTTTCAGCAAAGAATATCAAACGAATAAAGCAAATTAGATAATAGAAGTAAATTAGAAAGTTGTTTATAATTCTATGCTCTCTCTAAATCATGGAAGAAAAAAATTGGGTTCCATGTCCCTTTAACTCATGACAGCTATTAAAGACTTTAATTATAGATTTCAGCCTTGGCTTTTAATTACAAAATGTAACAAATAAAAGCCTATGTTTTATTCTTTCTCTGAGCTGTAATACAATGTACACGTTATTAATAAACATTTTACTGGTTATGACACGTAAGGCACGTAGCTCTGGATTTAATAAATATTTCAAACCTTAGCACCTCCTAAAATAAGCTTTCACTTGAGTGAATCCATATGGTTTTCAATCCATTCACCATATTTAGGGATTAAAGTAATTAGGTCACAAAGCAATATTAACCGGTACGTTCAATAGCTTCAAACATGTAACTGACCCTTTCATATTTCAAGGAATATAAAATATAAGCACCACATATGCAACTTTTAACGTATCAGTAATAGGAACTACAAAATATTTTATGAGTTAAGATAGGTTTGGGCAACTTCAGTACTCTACAGAGAACTCAGCAAACCAGCTACAAAAATCAGGGTTTCTTCAAAATGCCAAAAAGAAAAAGCTGGTTTGTGCTATTTGCAGCATTTTGCAGCAAACCTATGTTATAGAGCATGGGACAAACACAATTTTTTAACAAAAAAGCAAGGAATGTCTACTGTCCCTTTAACTTCTTTTGTATAACAAATCTGCTTTTCGCCAGGGCCTAGATGACAGTCCATACTTTTATGAAAATAACAGCCAAGTCTAAACATTTTAAAAATAAATTAACATATAGTTTTCTATAATTGTTTTTCAATAGACAAACTCCTCCTACCATTTGCCTTATCTGCAGGAGCCAATCAAGGCTTGAGCCTGCAGACAACAAAGTTAGTCATGGTCATTAAAGGGACAGTATACACCAATTTTCATATGACTGCATGTAATAGACACTACTGTAAAGAAGAATATGCACAGATGCTGATGTAAAATTTCAGTATAAAACCTTTTAAAAACTCATTTAGAAAATTAAAACAGATTCAATGAGCCCACAATGACTAAAGGATAACATACTAAAGAGCATTGCCCCAGAGGGGAAACTTTTACTGAAACAAAACATAGCAGACAAGATAGGTGACAAACCAATATCATGGTTCACATATACAAAATTAGCCCACTACCTTAACACACACAAACAAAAATGTAACATGACACGCCAGTTGACAGCCTTTGAGACATTATGTTCACTAACGCAATATCCCCATCACACTATATCATCTCTATACAAGATTCTTACGGTAGACTCTAAAGACCCCCTCCCAGCATACTGCTACAAATGGCCAACGGAGCTAGGTTCAAACATCACTCCCAAAGACTGGTTACGGATATTCCAGAACCACAAAAAAACATCAGTATCAGCCAATTTTTGGCTCGCTGGTACCTCACACCAGTGCGCCTTCAAAAGATATATAAACACACCAACAGCAATTGTTGGAGGGGGTGCGGCGAGAGGGCAGATATGCTCCACATATGGTGGAATTGTGACAAGTTAGGTACATTCTGGGGGGATGTAATCACACACATCAACAAAACTTTAGCAACAAATATCCCACATGACCCAAGTGTGTTGTTGTTCCATGGCCTTCCAAACACCAGGGACGAAACAAAACAATCACTTCTCTACATTATGATTAACAGCGCCAAGATAATGGAAGTCCTCTGAGGTACCAGACATTTCGTCCTGGAAAAGGCAGGTAGAAAACCTGCTTACCCTGGAAAGATATCACTTTCTCAAAATGGGTAAAATAGAGAAACATGAATACATGACAATGTGATGGAATGCAAATAGAGACAAATGATAGTTATATTCCATTGCCCACCCACACCCTCATTAACACTGCGAAAATTGACAACATTATAATGATCAGTCTAGAAACACTCACTAGTAGCTGAAATACTATCACAATTACCATACCTATAGACCTCACCACTGGAGTTCAAGATATCATAGAAATTATAAATATTATACCTACAAGTTTCCCCATGATTTATACCAACTAAATGGTATTTTTTTGTTGATACAGAATTGAATGTATTAGCCGGATAAACAGTATATTATATCACCCTAAGAACTCAGAGATGACTGTTAACGCGGGAATAGATATGTTTTGAGTCGGCTGACTCTTATTGTACAACCGAATTGTATGTTAGATATATTAGTTACTCTCCTAACATTTGCCCGTCTTAACTTTATCACAACTTATTCAATGGTCCAAGGGAGGCCGTTATAATTCTGAACGGGCACGGACAGTCTATGCACGCTAGCAAAATGAGAGAAATGAGCTAAGAAAGACTTGGTAGTAGATATGTGTCAAGTAATAGAGTAAAAAATGACCTACCTCTCTATGTGCAATATATGATGTTTACTCTGTATACTTTGCCAAGTTTGTATCTTTGATTATATTTTAATAAAAAAAAAAAAAAACTCAGTTTAGCTCTGTTGATGAGGTAGTCTGGGGCCTCCACTGAAAGGAGGCTGCAGGAGTCTGTAAACGCGTGTATACATCTGGCACTGTGGGGCTTGGTTAGGAGTCTGATGTTCTTAAAAAATAACAAAACTATACATTTTTACAAAAACACTACCAGATGAGCTATATAAATGGATCATCTACAAAACATTTATGCAATGAAAAATCTATTGTACATTGTCCCTTTAAAAGTTAATTGTGTTGCAGTTGTTAAAGGGACAGTATACACTCATTTTCATATAACTGCATGTAATAGACACTACTATAAAGAATAAGATGCACAGATACTGATATAAAAATCCAGTATAAAACTGTTTAAAAACTTACTTAGAAGCTCTCAGTTTAGCTCTGTTGAAAAGGCAGCTGGAAAGCCCACTGCAAGTAGCAAATAAGACACTCCCCCTCCACCTTCTTTTGCATATAAAAAAGACCCTTTACACAAACAGGAGCAAGCTGGAGTAGGTATACTTCTGTATTCTCCTAAAACTTTGGGGCTTGGTTAGGAGTCTGAAAATCAGAGCAATGTTATTTAGAAAATAAGCAAAACTATACATTTTTTTAAGAAAAAAACTTTATGGGCTATATAAATAGATCATCTACAAAACATTTATGCAAAGAAAAAATGAGTGTATAATGTCCCTTTAACTACTAAAGCCAATTAGCCACAGGTATGTATAAGGGTTAGCTTTGAGAAGTCTGCAGGATGTATTTACAGCTCTAATAATTAGAAAATCCAGAGCTGCAGTCATAATAAATAATGCATAACAAAACACTTTATATTAAAATCTCATATTCTTTACTGTCCATTTAAGGTTCTTTGAACAGGCTGGGCCTGACATGGATATGTTAACTTTAAAGCAATAGAAAACACCTTGAAATTATAATATAACATGTTTAGTTATAAACCAACTATGTAATATACTTTCATTATTTATTCTGCCCCTTTTTCATTTAATAGATAACATCTGACAAACAATTACAATGACTGCAGCTTGCCTTGTCTGCAGCCTAGATTGGTTCCTCAAAATAAGTCAAGCAGTGGGTGGAGTTTCACTATTGAAAACTATTGCAGCAAACAAGACATTAATTTGTTTTTAAAATGTTTAAACAATGTTATTATACGGCAAAACATCAGAAATCCTTTGTAATTACAAGGTGTTTTATTGGTCCTTGGTTCAATTGTTTTTTTGAGCCTATATATAGTAGTTGAAAATAAATTAAAAAACATGCATGGAAATATTAAAGAGACAGTAAAGTCCAAATTAAACCTTCATGAATCAGATAGGGCACGTCATTTTAAACAACTTTCCAATTAACTTTTATCATCAAATTTACTTTGTTCCTTTGTTATTCTTAGTTGGAAGTTAAACCTAGGTAGGCTCATATGCTAATTTTTAAGCCCTTGAAGGCCACCTCTTATCTGAATGCATTTGAGAGTTTTTCAGAGCTAGAGGGCGTTAGTTCATGTATGCCATATAGATAACGTTATGATCACGACCTGTGGAGTTATTTAAGAGTCAGCACTAAGTGCCTGAAATCCAAGTCTGACAAAAGATCTGAGATAAGGAGGCAGTCAGCAGAAGCTTAGATACAAGGTAATCACAGAGGTAAAAAGTACATTTCTATAACAGTGTTGGTTATGCAAAACTGGGGAATGGTAAATAAAGGGATTATCTGTTATGTGTTTACTGTCCCTTTAATTTATCTGGCCATACAATATTTAAATCTACTAAAATGCGTCCCACCACACCAACAGTGGGGCAGTATGTCTAGGGTATTTTAAATAAACAACAAGCAGGAGACAATTAGTACAACATTCTTGCACACTTTAAATCTTTAGAACATCACATTATCTATCTAGTTATACATTTGCAAAGTTTGCTTCTTGCCTTATCTATTGGATATTTGTTCTGCACAATTTTAGGTATGAAATTCATTCAGATATAAATGTGGTTGTGTCCGTTGATGGTTTCATTTTAAAGGGACACTAAACCCAAGTTTTTATTTTGTGATTCCGATAGAGCATGCAATTTTAAGCAACTTTCTAATTTACTCCTATTATCAATTTTTCTTCGTTCTCTTGCTATCTTTATTTGAAAAATAAGGCATCTAAGCTAAGGAGCCAGCCAATTTTTGGTTCAGAACTCTGGACAGCACTTGTTTATTGGTGGGTGAATTTATCCACCAATCAGCAAGAACAACCCCGGTTGTTCACCAAAAATAGGCTGGCATCTAAACTTACATTCTTGATTTTCAAATAAAGATACCAAGAGAATAAAGAAAATTTGATAATAGGAGTAAATTAGAAAGTTGCTTAAAATTGCATGCTCTAGTCTATCTGAATAATGAAAGAAAAAAATTTGGGTTCAGTGTCCCTTTAAGGCTCAGGTCAATGTAGATAATACAGAGCAAATATAGAAATACAAGCACTTGGTCCTTCCATTATCACCAATCAAATTTAAAATATGAAAGCCTTGTTGGTCATTAATTATGCTTTATCAAACATGAACGGGTCTGGTCTTATCTATTACATCTGAGAAAGCAGTGTGAGACTCCAGGCTTTTGGTGCTAATACCATTATGGTGATAACAATCCATAGGTGTGGACTGAGGAAGTACTATTTTTTTATAATATATTTCAGTGCTGTGACTTTTAAAGAATGTGATAATATGAAAAATTAAAGTATACAACGTTGTGCACTGTGTTATGTAAAAAGCAGATGAATAGGATTCTTCAGTGTAACCTTATCTTAGAGCTAATGGAGCGCCATTATTATTTTTTATTATTATCGGTTATTTGTAGAGCGCCAACAGATTCCACAGCGCCATGCTGTGTGATTACCAGACCAAGCTGAGCATTTCAATATTTAAACAATTTTACACTATGGAGATTTCTCTTTTCTCTTCTTGTAGTAACATTGAAAAATCATATGGACATTCATCTGATTTTTAAATAACACTGTGCTTATCCGTTAAGCCAATCAGGTGGCACATGTTTATATCTACCAATCATCTGCCGTGTTCTATTATGGAGCAATTGTGCATTCATTATCTTACATTCACCTAGATTACAAGTTTTGCGCTAAACAGGGTGCGAAATTAACGCCAAAAAGTTGTGTTATTTAACCCTCCATAGCACTGCCATTATGAGTTACTGAAAAACCTCCTTGTGCATGTGATATGGTGGCGTTAAGCTCAATACCGCACAAAATCCAAGGGCTGCTTTGACGTGCTCGTGCACGCTTTCCCCCATAGACATCAATAGGGAGAGAGTGTTAGAAAAAAAAATAACACCTGCGATAGCGGAATGAAAATTCTCCGCAATGCAACCCCATTGATGTCTATGGGGGAAAAAAGTTACATTTAAACCTAACACCCTAACATAAACCCCAAGTCTAAACACCCCTAATCCGCTGCACCCGACATCGCCACCACCTAAATAAAGTTATTAACCCCTAATCTTCCGCTCCCGACATCGCCACCACTAATAAAAGTTATTAACCCCTATTCCGCCGCTCCCCGACATCACAGTCACTATTATAAAGTTATTAACCCCTAAACCTCTGGCCTCCCACATCTCCGCAACAACAAAAAACTATTTACCCCTAAACCTCCGGCCTCCCACATCTCCACAACTAAATAAACCTATTAACCCCTAAACCTCCGGCCTCCCACATCTCCGCCACTAAATAAACTTATTAACCCCTAAACCGCTGCCCCCCCACAACGCAAAACACTAAATTAAACTATTAAACCCTAAACCTAACACCCCCTAACTTTAAATTAAAATTACAATATAACTATATTTAAATAAATAAAAACTTACCTGTGAAATAAAAATAAACCTAACATTAAACTATAAAACTTAAACTAACATAACTATTTTAATAAAATAAAAAATACTACCAATTAAAAAAATCTAAATTACAAATTTAAAAAAACTATGAGAAAAATTTCACAATCTAAAATTACAAAAAATAATAAACACTAAATTACGAAAAATAAAAAGCACTAAGCTTACAAAAAATAATAAACAAAATTATCAAAAATAAAAACAATTACACCTAATCTAATAGCCCTATAAAAATAAAAAACTCCCCCAAATAAAAACACCCCATAGCATACAATAAACTACCAATAGCCCTTAAAAGGGCCTTTTGTAGGGCATTGCCTTAAGCTAACCAGCTCTTATACCTGTAAAAAAAATACAATGTCCCCCCAACAGTAAAACCCAACACCCAACCAACTCCCAAAATAAAAAAAATCTAACCTAAGCTACCCATTGCCCCTAAAGGGGCATTTGTATGGGCATTGCCCAAAAAAAGGGCATTCAGCTCTATTTCATTGCCCTTAAAATGGCATTTAGTTCTTTTTCAAAAGCCCAAACCCTAATCTGAAAAAAAAAACACACCAAAAAATAAAAAAAATACCTAACACTAACCCCAGAATATCTATTCACGGTTGCTGAAGTCCGGACATCCAGGAGGCGAGAAGTCTTCATCCAGGCGGCGACATCTTCATCCATTGCAGGGGCGTCTTCTATCTTCATCCCAGCATCGCGGAGTGGAGAAGACATCCAGTGCGGAGCTTCTAAAATCCTATTGGCTGTTCAAAACATGGATCGTGTCGGTATAGGCTGTAACGCAAGCTTTTTAGCCTCACCACACAACCTGTAATACCGGCGCTATGAAAATCCCATGCAAAAACGTAATTTTTTTTTTTTGAGTGCGGAATGGATGTTGCGTTACAGGCTAACATGCTTGCAGTATAGCTATACAGACACGACTCATGATAGCTGCGTTACTGCCATTACGCTGAAATTGCCATTTTTTCAGCGTTAAAAGCCGTAACGCAAAACTCATAATCTAGGTGTATGTGTTTAACCCCTTTGTAAAGGTTAAGTTCTGTGCAAGCTACAATGCAACCATTAAATGATCTAGCACATTAGCAATTGCTATTATTACTTTTTTATATTATTTAATATTTGTTCAGGAAAACAAAATTTATGCTTACCTGATAAATTTATTTATTTCCGGGCAGGGAGAGTCTACAACGTCATTCCAATTACTAGTGGGATATTCAACTCCTGGCCAGCAGGAGGAGACAAAGAGCACCCCAGCAAAGCTATTAAGTGTAACTACCCTTACCCATAATCCCCAGTCATTCAGCCGAAGGAAAATTGAAAAAGAAGAAACACAAGGGTGAAAAAGTGCCTGAGGTTTACTCAAAAAAACTGCCGAATTATAATTTTTTTTTTTCAAAATAGTTTTTTTATTGAGGTACAACTGAAGTTTAACAGATATAGCCAAAAAAAAAAAAATCAAATGGTACAGAATCTAAACAATCGGGCCACTGCATAATATCAAATACATAGTTGTTGGGACGCCAATTGGCGTTTACAAATGTAAGCATTGGTACAAAACATAAGGAGTACAGAAAACATAGTAATTTTATTAAATGAACCAAAACTTACATATAGATATTGTAACCTCATTTTATATTTTATTTATTTATTCCCAGTTATGTAGGACACTTTAGACAAGTGTCCTGACCTCTAATCATTCAGTGCAACCCATTTATATCAATGATATCCCAATGTTGGGATCAAATCATATTTGGATTAGTTATTAACTTACCTCTGTGAAAGAGAAGGTCTATTGAGTTATGTTAAGGCGTGTGCAGGTGAGATGATTATACAGAAAGGTCTCCTGTCAGCGTGATGGTAAAAAAGTGTACCAAGACTCTGAGACCTAAGCACAAATCTTTGTTGATGTTGTATATATAGCTCTATGAAACCACTCTCAGTATGAAAAGAGAAAGAAGAAAAAGAAAAAGAAAAAAAAAAAAGCTTAAGTGAACGTTTTAATACAAAGGTTAAATTTTGTAATAATGGGGCTAGGGCTTTAATTATTAATGGTCCTGGGTGCACTGAAAGCTAAGAAGGGGAAATAGAATAATAATTATAACTTTGTGGGGGAAATGGGGGGATATTCAGCGGGTAAGCACCGCTATGAGTTAGGGAAATAAAACATTAGATATGATAATATTCAGAATCATAGATTATAACCATGAGTTAATGTGATAAAGTATTAAAGTAGAGGTCACCTCCCCCAATAGGGGGGGGGGGGAGGGGCAACCAATTCGTAACTTCTAACAGTCAATATAACTTCAGGCTCAGAATCAGCCAACCAAAAGGGAACATCTGGCAAGAATCTAGTTCTAACTATAATAAACTAAGACAAAACTTAATCAACATTTATCCATACCTCATCTGACGTATACCTGAAATACAATCGAAAACAAATTACAAACACATGCGTCTAGAAGAGATGAAGAGCATAATAAGTAGTAGAGTTAAAGTGACCAATCAGACAATATTGCATTAAAACATAAGCAGATATTATATAAATCCTATTCTCTAAATGCATTTACATAAAGTTTTTACATAGAGTAATGACTCCTTCCTCTTACTCACATTTCATGTAACGACTAGGTAAGGGTCTGTGAGGTATCCTTATTAGCTATTTGAATATGTATGTTATTCTTATTAGTTAGCTGACTTAGGAGTATTATTTCGTAGTTCATTACCTAAATTTAGGAGGCAGTGTGAGTTACGTAGTGAATTTAATATGGAGTTGGTTATATGTACAAGGGCTGAGATATTAGAATAATTAGTCGAAGGATAAAGCATAAACAGTTAGTCAAACATAATACTAATACAGTATTGGCACCTACCCATCTAGAATAGGTTCTAGTGGGATTTACTTGGGGTTTTAGTTAATGGTAGGAACATCCTGTATATGGATATATATATATCTTTAATAGGAGCTAGCGCAATTACTATGAGAGGGATATACTAATTACTCAGTTATTTAGGTTAAGTCATAATAAATGGGTACTTCGGAGCAGTATGGGTATGTGGATGTAAGCAATTGTATTGTAATGTGGTAGCAGACTACAATAATGGGGATTTAAGTGGGAAACCAAACCATTATGTCCGATTAACTATGGTCTTGTCAGAGGGTATCTGTCCAAATATAGCCCTTATCAAATAATAGAAATGTGGTATCTGAGCATGTATGCGTCTGGATATGGATAAGGTTAATGAATCCATGTGTGCAGTTTATATTTAAATATGTCATTTAGCTAGTTGATATTTCAATTCAGCGGTTATTGATTACTATGTGGGTATACAGTTGTGACAAACCAGTAAGTAATACAGGATGGGTAACACCTGAGATAGCAAGGGTATCATGAATAGGCAATATTTAACTGTAAGTCAGAGCTTATATGACTCCAATTTTAGCATATCAATATCGACCTTACATCAAGAAGATGTTGAGTATGGGAATATTATGCCAATGGAGGGCTATGCATGTATGGGGGTGGCAATATAAACAAACACACGATTACACTTCAGGAAGGGAGGGGGTAACTAGAACTCGAGTACCCATGCAGACGGATTATAATCTCCTTACCATACAATACAGAATCTTGGAGTTAGTATATGATTTAACCTGTAAGGGAGGAATATGGTTAGTTGAAAACTTTACTCTAAAAAAAGTCCCGAAGATTGCAGGGATTAAGTATCCTAAAAGGTCTCTCCTTCCAGTGAGCTATGTAATTTGTGTATCATACGTCTGGCATACAGCAAATGTAAAGTCTGTAGAGCGTGTTCTGTATAAAGTATAAAGTTTATTTATCTATCTGGGTAGTATTCCGTCTCTTAGAGGCAGGTGAAGATCTTCTAGGCTTGGGGCTGCGATCTGATGTTTCCATTCTCAAAGTAGTGGATTCAGGATTTGTAGAGCCATTAGCAGGATAGTCCCTTTGAACAAAGTTTAGGTCAGGGCTAGTGGGGGGTACAGCCTGAGGGTTCTGAAGAAGATGTAGCTTGTTCAGGAGCTCCATTCCTTGTTTTAGGTTGGAAATAGTGAAAGAGAGTCCATCATGTTGAAAAAAGAGACGCACAGGGAAGCCCCATCTATATTTTATAGAGTTCTTTCGTAAGCAGTGAGTAATAGGCTGGAATGATCTTCTCTTTGAGAGCGTATGGGATGATAGGTCAGGAAAAAACTGTAGACCTTTATAGGGTTCCGGGAGATCTTTATTTATGAAGGCAGCCTTAAGAATCTTTTCTTTGAAAGTGTAATGGTGTAGTCTCACAACAACATCTCTAGGCTGCGCCTGATTGGAGTTTCTTGGACGGACAGCTCTATGAGCCCTATCTATTTTTGATTCTGTATCTAGAGGGGTACCAATCAGTTCTTCAAACAGCTGTTCTATGAATTTGGGGAGATCAGCATTAGTAACACTTTCGGGAATACCTTTAAGGCGCACGTTGTTGCGCCTAGATCTGTCCTCCAGGTCTGCCAGTTTCACCTCAAGGTCCGAAATCATTTCCGCCAGTGACTGTGAGTATGCAAGAAAGTTTGAGTGGTCTGTTGCCAAATCTTCATGTTTATGTTCTAGAGTGTCAGTCCTGTCCCCTAGTGTGGATATTTCTCTCTTAAGATCAGCGACTGATGTTCTGATTTCCTGTTTTAGGGAAGAGTGGTGAGAGTCCATCTTAGTTGATAAGGAGTTAATGAGTTCCTTGAGGGAAGTACTTTCAGTAGTATAGATAGAATCTTTCCCAGAGGGATGTGGTTCTTCCTCTCCTTGACCAGATGGGGAATCTCTAGAATCTTCGTCTGAGAGGTCTCTCTCGAGTAGGAATTTACTATGAAAATGATCCGCCACAGTTCTCTTTGGGCCTTCAGTATGTTTGTTGTTAGTTTTTTTCCTGTTTGAGTGAGACATGTTTTAAGAGTTCCTTGTGCTATGTAAATAGTGAAGCTGTGAGGCACTCCGTTAACAGATTATAATACTTCTGCAGCAACTCGTTGTACACTTCTCCTCAGGGAGGTTGTCCTCACAGGACGATCACGGAAAAGGTAATGGGGGTATGACCCACTGTCCAAGCTGACAGCAGGAAACGGGAGAGGAGAGTGTATTACCAGCTAGATAGGATTTCTTTGTTATTATTGTAGAGCATATAAGTTCATATATTAATCAGAGAAGCATCCTTGTCTCAATTTGACAGGTTACCTTCAGGGGTATAGATGGGTATGCTTAGGCAGGGAACCTCAGCTTTGTACCTGTGAGTTGTCTGTGTATTACATCCAGTACCTTTTTCTTGGGGTTTGTGAGATATCTTTACTGTAGTGAAGAGCAAAAATACACTGCTATATGCTAAGGAAAGCAAGCAATCAGAGACAGACCTGTATCTAAAACACAAACAACCTGTCTATGTACGATTAAATATTTCTGAGTATAGTCTTAGGGGTACATATATTAACCAGAATCAGCAGTAGTGCGTCTCAGATTTTGGAATCTAGATGAAGCTTTTAGTATATACGGTTTGAGATATGTCTCTCCTTACTGCAAGTCTAGTATCAAATGTCAGTTAGTATAGCAGTTGTATCTGTTAAGTATAACAGCAATGTCATCCAAAATCTACGTTTCAATCAGCTTAGGTGTTCATTATTTTCATACTTAAAGCATAGCTCCTGATTGTTTCAGGTTAAATGTAGATGTAGTGATGTTTATATTCTGCAGTTTATGCAGCCAGAAACACTTCCTTACTTGCAGCAATAGTTATGTACATAAGGGTGATTTATTCCTGGATGTGGTCAGCACAAATAATCAGCAGAATCAAAATTTACTTTCTTAGTGCAGTAAAAAGTCATAAGGAAAATATAGTAAAGATATTCTTCTTCTATCTCCAGCCTAGGATTAAGGGGCTTCCAAAGTGGTTTTGAGGAAATATAGTAGAGTGATTCCCCAGCTTCGGTAAATCTCTTGTTAAGAGTATGAGAAGTATGCTTAATCTATACACTGCAGTTTTTAGTCCCAAAAATCAGTATTCCGGAATGATATATAGGTGTTTAAATAAAGTGATCAGTACATGGGAGCTTGGGTGTAATTTGTACAATAAAGCTGATTATTAAGTAGTGTATCTTGTTTTCACTTTAGCTTTAATTTTCTGTTTTTCCCCCAGTATGTGATCTGTTGAGTAGAACCATTACAGTGTCATCCATAAGCATAAGTTCTTACCCTCCTTGATGTTCGTCTGTTGATTTGCAGGCCGCTCCAATTTACTCCGTTTGGGATTGTCAGGTCTTGAAGAAGGTCAGGCCTCAAGATGGCGAGTTCGCGCCCAAAAAGTAAGTAGCGCTAAACTCCGCCACAAGCCCACATGTGTTTCGTCCGGGGTCTAGCCAGGAGCAGGGGTGAGGTGTCCCCCAGGGATAGAGGCAGAAGCCAAAGAGTAGTTAGTGCTTAGGGCTAGATGCCGCTACTTAACAATTCTGCATGCGGTGTTAGATTGCTGCTCCGGAGCGGAGCCCCGACCCTCCGGGCAGCAGTGATGTGTGATCAGAAGGTCAGTAGGCGATCTGACCGGAGTCCGGTCTCAGGTGCTAGGCAGCCAGTTGTGTTGGTAGGCAGATGTCGTGTAGCAATTCCCCTCAGACAGGCCGGTGTCATTTGATAGCGCACACAACGCATAAATTTCTGATCGTTCCGTTCCACAAATCACTCAAATACCTCTAGTGTATATTCTAGAAGTAATGACTAACAAAAAGAGTCTCTAAATAGGTTTTAGAAATTACTTATGTATATTTAAAATATAATAGCAAGAGAGAGCTCCTCTAATGCACGTCCCTTCAGCTTGACGGTTAGCTCCGCCCCCCGCCGAATTATAATTTTAAAAAGAGGGCGGGGTCGTGGACTCTCCATGCCTGGAAAGAAAGAAATTTATCAGGTAAACATAATTTTTTTTTTCTTTCCTATGGCATCGAGTGTCCACAACGTCATTCCAATTACTAGTGGGAACCAATACCCAAAAGCTAGAGGACACGGAATGAACAGGGAGGGAGAACAAGGCAGGAGGACCTAAACAGAAGGCACCACCGCTTGAAGAACCTTTCTCCCAAAAGAGGCCTCAGCCGAGGCAAAAGTATAAAATTTGTAGAATTTGGAAAAAGTATGCAAAGAGGACCATGGTGCCGCCTTGCAAATCTGTTCCACAGAAGCTTAATTTTTGAAAGCCCAAGAAGAGGAGACAGCCCTAGTGGAATGAGCCGTAATTCTCTCAGGAGGCTGCTGTCCAGCAGTCTCATAAGCAAAAAGAATCATACTTCTTAACCAGAGGGAAAGAGTAGTAGAAGTGGCCTTCTGACCCTTACGCTTTCCAGAGTAAACAACAAACAGGGCAGAAGATTGACGAAATTCCTTAGTAGCTTGTAAGTAAAATTTTAGAGCATGCACAACATCCAAGTTATGCAAAAGACGTTCCTTATGAGAAGTAGGATTAGGACAAAAAGAAGGAACAACAATTTCCTGATTAATGTTTTGATCCGACACCACCATAGGGAGAAAACCCAATTTAGTACGAAGGCCCGCCTTATCTGTATGAAAAATAAGGTACGGGGAGTCACACTGCAGAGCTGGAAGCTCAGAAACTCTCAAGCGGAAGAAATAGCAAGAAGAAACTCAACCTTCCAAGATAACAATTTTATATCAACAACATGCATCGGCTCAAACAGAGCCTGCTGCAAAACTTTAGGAACTAGGTTAAGGCTCCAAGGAGGAGCAACAGGTTTAAACACAGGCCTGATTCTGACCAGGGCCTGAACAAAAGCTTGAACACCTGGTAATTCTGCCAAACGTTTGTGCAAAAGGATAGACAGAGCTGAAATCTGACCTTTCAGAATACTGACTGACAAACCTTTCTCCAGGCCATCCTGAGGCAAAGATAAAATTTGGGTAATCCTTACCCGACTCTAAGAAAAACCTTTAGCTTCACACCAAAAAAGGTAATTATGCCATATCTTATGGTAAATCCTACGAGTAACAGGTTTACGAGCCTGAAGCATAGTATCAATGACTGCTTCCGAAAAACCACGTCTAGACAGGACTAGGCATTCAATCTTCAAGCTGTCAGCTTTAGAGAATCTAGATTTGGATGGAGGAAAGGACCCTGAATTAGAAGGTCTTTCCTCAGAGGTAACCTCCAAGGTGGAAGAGATGACATCTTCACTAGAACCGCAAACCAGAACCTGCAAGGCCTGACATGAGCTATTAAAATCACAGACGCTCTCTCCTGTTTGATACGAGCAATGACTCATGGAAGGAGAGCAAACAGAGGAAACAGGAATGCTAGCCCGAAATCGCAAGGGACCGCCAGAGCATCTATCAGGGCGGCCTGAGGATCTCTTGACCTTGAACGGTACTTTGGAAGCTTGGCGTTTTGACGAGACGCAATTAGATCCAACTCCTGAAACCCCCACCTGAGGGTTTTCCTGGAAAACACTTCCGGATGGAGAGCCCACTCCCCGGGATGAAAAGTCTGTCTGCTCAGAAAATCTGCCTCCCAATTGTCCACTCCTGGAATGTGGATGGCAGATAGGAAACAATCGTAAACTTCCGCCCACTGCAATATGCGAGTCACCGCCTTCATTGCCAAGGAACTCCGAGTTCCTCCCTGGTGGTTGATGTAAGCCACTGAGATGATGTTGTCCGACTGGAATCTGATAAACCAGACTAAAGATAATTGAGGCCATGCTGTCAAGGCATTGAAGGTCCTGAGCCTTCAGAGAACCCCAAACGGCTTCCCAGCCTGACAGGCTGGCGTCCATGGTCACAATCACCCAGGAAGGTCTCAGGAAGCAAGATGTTCCTGTGAAATCCACCATGAGAGAGAGTCTCTTGTTAGGGGTCCAGATTTATTTTCTGCGATAAATCTGAATGGTCTCCCTTCCATTGACGGAGCATGCAAAGCTGCAGCTGTCGCAGATGGAACCAAACAAAGAGAATGATGTCCATGGAAGTCACAATCAGACTAATCACCTCCATGCATTGAGCCACTGATGGACGAAAAACAGACTGGAGGGAAAGGTAGGAAGCAAGAAGTTTGGGTTTTCTGACCTCTGTCAGGAAAATCTTCATGGACAGGGAATCTATGATTGTCCCTAGGAAACACACTTTTGTAGCTGGAACTAGAGAACTCTTTTCCAGATTCACCTTCCACCCATGGGAACATAGAAAAGAGAACAACATCTCTGTATGAGATTTTGCTAGTTGAAAAGATGATGCCTGAACCAAGATGTCGTCTAGATAAGGAACTACAGCAATTCCCTGGGATCTGATTACTGCTAATAGGGCTCTCAGAACTTTTGTAAATATTCTGGGAGCTGTGGCAAGACCAAACGGAAGGGCAATAAACTGAAAAAGCATGTACAGAAAGGCAAACCTTAGAAACTGGTAATGATCCCCGTGACTGGGAAAGTGTAAATACGCGTCCTTTAGGTCTATGGTCGTCATGAACTGACCTTCCTGGACCAATGGAAGAATGGAACGAATAGTTTTCATCTTGAAGGACAGAACCCTGAGGAATTGGTTGAGACACTTTAGATCTAGGATGGGACGAAAAGTTCCCTCCTTTTTGGGAACCACAAAAAGATTTGAATAGAATCCTAGACCTTGTTCCTTTAGAGGGACTGGTACAATAACTCCTAGGGAGGATAGGTCCTTTACGTAATTTAAGAAGGCCTCCATCTTTACATGGTTTAAGGATAGTCTTGACAGGAGAAATCTGCCCCTTGGAGGGAAGTCTTGAATCCTATTTTATAACCCTTGGATACTATGTCCACAGCCCATAGATCTGGGACATTGCGTATCTAAGCCTGTCGAAAAAGAGAAAGCCTGCCCCCCACCTGATCCAAAATCGGATCGGGGGAGGACCCTTCATGCTGATTTAGAGTCAGCTGAAGGCTTTTTGTTTTGTTTTCCCTTGTTCCAGGGCTGCTGGATTTCCAAGTGTACCTGGATTGGTCTGGTTTGGAAGAGGATGACTTCTGTCCTTTGAAGTTGCGAAAGGAACGAAAATTAAAATTCTGACGACCCTTAGGTCTATTTTTCTTGTCCTGAGGTAAGAAAAAACCCTTTCCACTCGTAATTTCGGAAATGATTTCCACCAGACCAGGACCAAAGAGAGTTTTACCCTTATAAGGTAAAGCTAAAAGCTTGGCCTTTGAAGATACATAAGCCGACCAAGATTTTAGCCACAGAGAGCTAGAACAATGAAGCTAGATATCTTAGCTCCCAGTCTAATTACCTGCATCTTGGCATTGCAGATAAAGGTATTGGCCAGTTTAAGAGCTTTGATCCGATCCTCAAACTCCTCTACCATAGTCTCTTCTGATATCAGATCAGATAAGGCATTGCAGCAATAAGATGCTACTCCCGCAACCGTGGCAATACTTGCCGCAGGTTGCCTCTGTAATCCTTGATGGATGTACATATTTTTTAAGTAAGCCTCAGGAATGGTAGTTCTTTTAGCGAGAGTAGACATACCTCCCTCTACTTTAGGTACAGTGTGCCATGAGTCCCAAATGGAGTCAGCAACAGGGAACATCTTTTTAAAAACAGGGGAAGGGGAAAACGGAACCCCTGGCTTATCCCACTCCTGAGCTATAATATCAGACATTTTGTCTGGAACAGGAAAAACATCCTCAGACAATGGAAAATAATAAACTCTATTAAGTTTAGAGGACTTCTTGGGGTTGACAGCAACCGAAGGTTCAGAATCGTCCAAGGTAGCTAGAACCTCCTTCAGAAGTAACCGGAGATGTTCAAGCTTAAATCTGAAATTCACTTCTTCAGATTCAGAAGAATTTTCTCCCATAGTATCAGAGTCTGAGATTTCACCTTCAGGAGCTACTGAAGTATCTTCTTCATCAGACATCTGAGAAAGGTTGACCAGTGCAGTCTTAGAGTCAGAAACCTTGCTAATAGGCAAATGTTTAGATTTCCTTTTACGCTTACCTGAAGAAGGGAAAGCAGACAAAGCCGCAGATACTGCAGAAGTAATCTGAGCGGCAAAATTCCCAGGTACATAAACACCCCCAGGGAGATGAGAGGACACAGAAGGCACAGTATGAGAAACAACTAAGGCTTGGGACGTTTGAGGAGAAAGCTGAGGCATGTCATGCAAAGCAGTATCCTGAGAAACACTTGGCTCAGAAGAGACTAATTTGTCTTTAAATTTTAATGTTTTAGCTAAACATGAGGAGCAAAATTGCATTGGTAAGACAATTTGAGCCTCTAAGCATTATAAGCATTTATCCATAGAGATAGGCTGATCTATTTCTGATTCAATAGCTGCAGAATTCAGATTCCTTAATAAAAATAAATTAGAATGCAAAATAATAATTTTTAAATTTTAATTTATAGGCACAAAGTACAGAGGGCAAAATAGAAAGCAAAAACAGCAACCTCAGATTGCCTGAGGCTCCTACCGGACAGAATTGACACTCCACTAGCAAGAGAAAGCAACTCTCTCCTGCAGAGATCTGCCCCTCTATGGCAAGACGATCTGCTAGATCATAGAATGAGGAATGATAATCTCAAAGCCGACACTGATCCTCTTAAGCTCCGCTCCGACCTGCTGAGTCTAAAGCAGAAATGCGGGTGTCACATGATCAGACCAAAAGAATTAAACTGTGCAACTAGAAGCGTGCAAAAATTAAAAACTGCTCCAGAAAGCAAAGCCTTTTAAAAAACAAACTATACCCAATATGCTTGACATAGCCCATTAAACTGTCATAGCCCAACTGCTATTATAAAGGAAAACGTAAAATACTTTAAACCCCCTTAGCCAAGTGTCTCTGATAACCCTTAAGTCTCTCACTGTGAATAAAAAGTCAAAAGATAAAACCTTTTCACACACAAAGTGCCTATGAATCTGTCTATAAGATGTATCCTTAACCTTAATAAGGATAGCTATGTCCCAAAATAGATACATATGAGGATTAAACCCTTAAGTGCTGTTGTTCTTCAGTACCTAGAAGGCAAAGGCACTTACCTTGAATCCAGCTGCAGGACAGATAACTGCTACTTAGGAGTGACAGGCACTCCACTCCCTGTCATGGACCTATAGGTAAAAGAAAGAACAGAGTAACCAACTCTGGCTTTCTGCAAAGGGGTAGCAAAGTGTTAAAAGTAAAGCAAAGACTACCTCGCCGCCTTTTAACTGCTAAAAGCCACCACTACTCCTACTAAAAAGATTGACATGGACACAGCTAGACCCCAATCCTTGCTTACAGGGAAAAATACCCATAAAAGGATTAAATATCTTCAGACACCAACTTCGCACATCCTCCATTGACAGAGGCAAAGAGAATGACTGGGGATTATGTGTAAGGGAAGTTACACTTAACATCTTTGTTGGGGTGCTCTTTGCCTCCTCCTGCTGGCCAGGAGTTGAATAGCCTACTAGTAATAAGACTCTCCATGCCATAGGAAAGAAAAACAACATTTAGGGCCAGATTACAAGTGGAGCGTTATTTAGCGATTTCACTATAGCACTAATTGCGCTAGAAGTACACTTTTTACGTGCATCGGGTTGCACTGGTATTACGAGTTGAAAGTAAAAAGTTATTGTGCTCGCACTAACTGGCGCAAGCTAAAGGCTGAGCTTACTATATCGCGTTCGCGATAACCTATCCCCCCCATAGAAGTCAATGGAGAAAAACAAACTAACACCCTCACTCTCACACAAAAAATATGAATATTTAACATTACAATGTTCTTCACATAGCAGAATATGTTCTATTTATTCATAAATACATATTTCTACATATACAGTATATCATGGTATTTTGGTACAATATATATCTATACCTATATATTAATGTTTATATATAGGTATAAATATATACAGATACATATATATATATATATATATATATATATATATATATATATATATATATATATATACTGTATATATAAAGGAATATCTATTTAGAAATACTTAGAATATATTCAGCCATGTGCAGGACATTGAAATGTTAAATATTTACAGTAAATACATAGTTAAAACCTTTATTAACCCCTTAATGACCACAGCACTTTTCCATTTTCTGTCCATTTGGGACCAAGGCTATTTTTACATTTTTGCGGTGTTTGTGTTTAGCTGTAATTTTCCTCTTACTCATTTACTGTACCCACATATATTATATACCGTTTTTCTCGCCATTAAATGGACTTTCCAAAGATACCATTATTTTCATCATATCTTATCATTTACTTTAAAAAAAATTATAAAATATGAGAAAAAAATGGAAAAAAACACACTTTTCTAACTTTGACCCCCAAAATCTGTTATACATCTGCAACCACCAAAAAACACCCATGCTAAATAGTTTCTAAATTTTGTCCTGAGTTTAGAAATACCCAATGTTTACATGTTCTTTGCTTTTTTTGTAAGTTATAGGGCCATAAATACAAGTAGCACTTTGCTATTTCCAAACCATTTTTTTTTCAAGATTAGCGCTAGTTACATTAGAACACTAATATCTTTCAGGAATCCCTGAATATCTATTGACATGTATATATTTTTTTTTAGTAAACATCCCAAAGTATTGATCTAGGCCAATTTTGGTATATTTCATGCCACCATTTCACCGCCAAATGCGATCAAATACAAAAAATCGTTCACTTTTTCACAAATTTTTTCACAAACTTTTGGTTTCTCACTGAAATTATTTACAAACAGCTTGTGCAATTATGGCATAAATGATTGTAAATTTTTCTTTGGGATCCCCTTTGTTCAGAAATAGCAGACATATATGGCTTTGGTGTTGCTTTTTGGTAATTAGAAGGATGCTAAATGCCACTGTGCACCACACGTGTATTATGCCCAGCAGTAAAGGGGTTAATTAGGGAGCATGTAGGGAGCTTTTTGGGGTAATTTTAGCTTTAGTGTAGTGTAGTAGACAACCCCAAGTAATGATCTAGGCCCATTTTGGTATATTTCATGCCACCATTTCACCGCCAATTGCGATCAAATTAAAAAAAAAGTTAAATTTTTCACAATTTTAGGTTTCTCACTGAAATTATTTACAAACAGCTTGTGCAATTATGGCACAAATTGTTCTAAATGCTTCTCTGGGATCCCCTTTGTTCAGAAATAGCAGACATATATGGCTTTGGCGTTGCTTTTTGGTACTTAGAAGGCCGCTAAATGCCGCTGCGCATCACACGTGTATTATAGCTAGCAGTGAAGGGGTTAATTAGGAAGTTTGTAGGGAGCTTGCAGGGTTAATTTTAGCTTTAGTGTAGAGATCAGCCTCCCACCTGACACATCAGACCCCCTGATCCCTCCCAAACAGCTCCCTTCCCTCCCCCACCCCACAATTGTCCCCGCCATCTTAAGTACTGGCAGCAACTCTGCCAGTACTAAAATAAAATATATATTTAGGCTTTTTGGTTTTTTTTTAAAAGCATATTTACATATGCTGCTGTGTAGGAGCCCCCCTTAGCCCCCAACCTGGCTGATCCCCCACCAAACAGCTGTCTAACCCTCCCCCTCTGCCTTAATGGCCGCCATCTTGGGTACTGGCAGCTGTCTGCCAGTACCCAGTTTATAAAAAAAAACCAGTTGCTTTTTCATTTTTTCCCCATTTTCTGTAGTGTAGCTCCCCTACCCACCAAAGAACAAACCCCCACCCCCTCCTAGATACCTTTGACTGTTTTGTTTTTTTTTTAATAAAAAGCTTTACCTGAAACTTTTCTGTAGTGTAGCGGTTCCCACCCGCTCCCGCCCCGTGCACGCGCCCGCCCGCCACCCGGCGTGCACGCGCGCGCGCCCCCATCGCCCCCGCCCCCCTCTACATTACCCGGCCCATCGATGGCCACCCACCCGCCTCCCAAGTCAGCTCCCACCCACCAACGTTACCGGCCACCGATGTCCGGTGCAGAGAGGGCCACAGAGTGGCTCTCTCTGCACCGGATGGCCATTTAAGGTTATTGCAGGATGCCTCCATATCGAGGCATCACTGCAATAACCGGAAAGCAGCTGGAAGCGAGCAGGATCGCTTCCAGCTGCTTTCCTCACCGAGGACGTGCAGGGTACGTTCTCAGGCATTAACTGCCTTTTTTCTGAGGACGTACCCTGCACGTCCTCGGTCGTTAAGGGGTTAAATACGAATATTGCATAAATATGATTTTACATCTTTTCATCTACAAAATTACTAAGGGCTCTAATGCACTTATATATATACTAGCTGATAAGCCTGCCCAGAGGGCAGTCTATGTGTTAAAAATGTAACCCCCCAAGTTACAAAAAATAAAAAAGTAAAACTACAGAACAAAGCTATCCAAAATAATAAAATTAAACCTAAACTAATACCCCTATAAAAATAAAAAATCCCCCCAAAATAAAAACACCTCCTAATCTAATACTAAACTACCAAAAAGGGCTTTTTGTAGGGCATTGCCCTAAAGAAATCAGCTCTTTTACATTAAAAATAAACAAAATCCCCCCTAACAGTAAAACCCCCACCCACCAAACCCCCCAAAATAAAAAAAACTAACACTAATAAACCTAAACTACCCATTGCCCCTAAAGGGGCATTTGTATGGGCATTGCCCTTAAAAGGGCATTCAGCTCTTTTTCACTGCCCTTAAAAGGGCATTCAACTCTTTTTGAAATTGCCCAATGAACCATAATCTAAAAAAACAAAAACTCCCCAAAAATTAAAAAAAAAAACTAACACTAAAGTCCCAAATAGGTACTCACGGTTTCAGAAGTCCAGCGGAGAGGGTCTTCTTCCAGGCGGATCCATCATCTTCATCCACAGCGAAGGTGGCGCAGAGCGGAGGTTCAGAGTGGTCTTCCCAGATGTGGCGATCATCGGCGGTGGTCATCTGTGGTGGCGTCGGCGGTCCTCGCGGCCGCGGTGGTCCTCGGCGGCATGGAGGCTCCTCTTCATCCGTTGTCCGTCGTATACTGAATATTGAATGCAAGGTGACGCAATCAATTTGGGGTACCTTGCATTCCTATTGGCTGGATTTTTCAAAACAGCCAATAGGATTAGAGCTCCTGAAATCCTATTGGCTGTTCAAATCAGCCAATAAGATTTCAGTAGCACTCATCCTATTGGCTGATTTTGAAAATTTCAGCCAATAGGAATGCAAGGTACCCCAATAAATATGGGGTACCTTGAATTCAATCTTCAGTGTGCGGTGGACGATCACATGAAAAGGAACCTCCATGCCTTCGCCAAGGAGCGCCACTGCCAAGAAGCGCAGCCGCCGATGACTGCTGATGACTGTTTTTTTAGATTAGGGTTTATTGGGCAATTTGCAAAAGAGCTGAATGCCCTTTTAAGGGCAGTGAAAAAGAACTGAATGCCCATTTAAAGGCAATGCACATAAAAATGCCCCTTTAGGGGTAATGGGTAGTTTGTTTATTAGTGTAAGTTTTTTTTTATTTTGGGCGGTTTGGTGGGTGAGTTATTTTTAATGTAAAAAAGCTGATTTCTTTAGGGCAATGCCCTACAAAAAGCCCTTTTAAGGGCTATTGGTAGTTAATTCTTAGATTAGGGAGTGTTTTTATTTTGGGAGGTCTTTTTTTATTTTCATAGGGATTAGGTTTAATTTTTTTATTTTGGATAGTGTTGTTTATTATTTTTTTAATGTTAGCCTTTTTTATTTTCTGTAATTTTAGATTAATGTAATGTATTTTTTTTTTTAATTGTAATGTAGTATTTTTTTTTAAATGTAATTAAGGATTCAATTTAGGGGGTGTTAGGTTAGGGGGCTTAGTCATTAAATTAGTTTTTTGCGTTGTGGGGGTTGGCGGTTTAGAAGTTAATAGGTAAATTAGGTTTTATGCGTTGTGGGGGCTTGGCGGATTAGGGGTTAATAGATGTATTAGATAGTTTACAATGTTGTGGTTGGTGGATTTAGGGGTTAATAATTTTATTGGGTATTTTTTTTTTCTTAATACTTCCGGCCGGTGGGTTGTCTATTTTTTTCTTAATAGTTTGTACGGGCAGTTCGTTTTTTTTTTTTAAATACTTATTGTGGGCGGTTAGTTTTTTTTTTATTACTTATTGCGGACGGTTAGGTTTTTTTTTTTTTAATACTTATTGTGGGCGTTTTTTTTTTTTTTTGTAATGCTCCGTTTGCCTTCACGGTGGATTCTCTTACCACCCTGCCATTTTCGGAATCCACCTGGATGCAGCTTTGCTGCGTCCAGGTGAATTCTTTTGGCTGCGCATGCAGCCAACATTCGACGGACGCGTTACAAACGCAATTATAGTATAGATGTCTGTATATGTGTACATATGTATTTATGTTATATGTAAATACAAACAAATATAAATACTGTACAGCTTTACACACAAATAACCATATATATATATACATACAATTATACATACATATACATATTTAGAAATGTATATGTATGTATCTCTATGTTAAATCTCTTTTTTCTAACACCTGAGATCTCATATCTTTGAGCCCTTATAACTATTGTGTGCAATATTTTTTTTAAAATATTTTTATAAGATATTGTTTTTATGAGTGTAACTGTACTTTGTAATGCATTTTTGATGTGTTTTGTTCAACTCTTGTTTCATGAAACAGTTAACCACAGCTCTGAGGACGCAGTAATCATTCTAGCGTAAATCGCGATTGCGCTCAAGTGCTCGCATTTACTTTCAACTTGTAATAGCAGAGCAATTTAACCTGCTTGCAAACGATTGTGAAAACCCCATATCACTTGCGCGCAAACGTTTTCACTCCACTCGTAATCTGGCCCTTAACATGTTAAATTCTGCACTTTCATATACACGATAGAAACTTTTTGAGTGCAATGAACTTTTATGGAGCAAAAATGTAATTAAAATGTATTCTGTGCTATAAATAGGCACAAAATCGGTGGCACGGTATGATCTTGATTGAAATACTGTTATCTGCACTGACATCAGCCACATATGAAAAAACATTCAGCAGTATTTTTAAGATTTGGTCTTCTAATACCTAGAAACCACTGCCAGCTGTTTGTCTTTTCTTTTTAGGAAAGAACCAAAGGTGACACACGGTGCAATAACTATATCTTTATAGGAAGCGCAATGTTGCTCCTTTCTCAAGCTCGAAATGTTGCTCTTCCTAAATAAAGGTATAGTTCTTGCACATTTGGTTCTTTCCTATATTGCACACAAAGGCCCAGTGAGGGGGTCTCATAGCGGTTGCTCCGGACATTCATTACTGACTTTTTGGAATAACCTTGTTGTGCTTGTGCTGATCCCTGTATACATATTTATAAAAACATAACATTTTTTAAATCCTGGTTTCATAGAGTGCTGTAAAACACAGATTTGCAATGTATCACAACCCTGTATGACAGGCAAAGGGTTAAGGTTAAGAAATGCCTTTAACAATTTAGGCTCTTTATTAGAATTTCTTTCTTTAAATATGAGCAATTGAGCACAATAAAATAGAGCACAAAAGGTGGGGGGTTATTTTAAGAATGAAGGGATTTTATAATATGCCGACACAGTACCAAAGAACAAAAGCTATATTGCTCACATGCCAGGTACTTGGTGTTAGTCTTGGCACAGTTATACTGAATGGCAGAACAATTGCTTTATGCCACTTGCCAGCATCTGGGAATATTATCATAATGTCACTTGTAGGTTTCAATCAAAGCTAATTAATTGTTACTAGAGGGCATTCTGCAAACCCTTATATCTACCACAAATAAATGTAATGTTGATTATTGAGCAAATAGCTAGAGCTGCCCCGTCTTGAAAAATAGACCTACTAATTACCATCAAGTACCTTAAAGGGATATGAAACCCAATTTTTTTATTTCATGATTCAGATAGAGCATGCCATTTTAATCAACTATCTAATTTACTCCTATTATCCATTTTTTCTTCGTTCTCTTGCTATCTTTATTTGAAATAGAAGGCATCTAAGCTCAGGAGGCAGACAATTTTTGGTTCAGTACACTAGACAGCACTTGTTTATTGGTGGGTGAATTTATCCACCAATCAGCAAGAACAACCCAGGTTGTTCACCAAAAATGGTCCGGCATCTAAATTTACATTCTTGCTTTTCAAATAAAGATACCAAGAGAATGAAGAAAATTTGATAATAGGAGTACATTTGAAAGTTGTTTAAAATTGCATGCTCTATCTGAATCACAAAAGAAAATTTTGGGTTCAGTGTCCCTTTAAATTACTTTCCAGTGTACTTTGTTTTTTAGATATCCTTTGTTGAAAAATTATATTTAGGTACTCAGGAGCAACAATACACTTTTGGGAGCTAGCTGCTGTTTGGTTGCTGCACATATACTGAATGTCTCTTGTCACTGGCTCAGCCAATGTGTTTAGCTAGGTCCTAATAGTGCACTGCTGCTCCATTGAAAAGGATACCAAGAGAATGAAGCTAATTTGATCATATAAGTAAATTGGAATGTTGTTTAAAATGACAGCACTGCTACAAATGTTGTGCACCAAAACAAACATACAATTATTAGTACTGTTACAATTGTCTTTATTATATTGAAACAGACTGAGCTGGGCTATACAGGGGTTACAATAAATAAAGACAAGATAGGGAAGACAGACAAGGGTTACAAGTACATACAAATAACCCACAAACAATACACCATTATAAGATTTATATACAACCCCAGCACATATATGCCTCTTGTCATTGACTTACCTGATGCTTTCAGTTACCTCCAAGTAATGCATTGCTGCTCCTTCAACAAATGATACCAAGAGAACAAAGCAGATTTGATAAAATGGAATGTTGTATAAAATTGTATGTTCTATTTGAATTGTGAAAGACAAAAATTGGGTTTTATGTCCCTTTAAATGACCAACCATACAAATAAAATACCTGCTGGGTGATAGTTTGGGGAGCAAATGATGAAGGGTTGTTTAATGGCTGTAAGCCTTCCCCCTCCTATGCTGTCCAAATGTAGTATTTGATCATTTTAATACAAATCAATCATCCCTGGTTGTCTGGTCAGTGTGCAAGGCCTCTGCCTGTGTCCTGTTGTTGGTGGGATCTCAGGGGCCAGCAGATTTAATAGTGCCCAGAGCTAGTGAACTAAATGCAACACTACTTGTAGCTCAGTCTTCGTTACATTTTTACCCACAGGGAAATATATACAATTAAAGGATTACTTTCTGTTATAATTTTTAAGCTAAACAACTAACATATTAAAGTTAATAAACATTAATTAAAACCTACTGACCTATATTTTCTCCAAAACGAAGTTTCATAACATTCTAAAAGTTATATCATTTATTCTCCGATGACGTCACGTTATCCTGCCCACTATTTTCAGCACTGCATGTTCAAAATACTTAAACCAATAGCTTTGTGTTTAAAGCGCCATTTTGAAACCTAGGTATTGTAAACGGATTGGTACAGAGCAAAGGATACCCACGGAGTGGGTTTGGAAAACAATTAAATTTGCAGACAAGATTTCTGATATACGGTAGAGATATGTTAATGAAATGCTATTGATAAAAAGCGTATTTGGGGTAGTTAGTTAGTAACAGGCATAGAAAATATTTGCTTACAGTGGCCCTTTAAGAGATGTTTACTAAATGAAATAATAATTCATATTTTTCAAGGAGCCCTTTATTAGTGCAGGTTGCAGGTTATTATTATTATTTACAACAGGTATTTGTAAAGCCCCAACAGATTCCGCAGCGCTATAAACATAGTCGGTATACAGGATAATATTTATAGGGATCAAATGGGTAGAGGGCCCTGCCGAGAGTTGCACTTTTGTAGTCGGCTCTTATGAAGGCAATCTACAAACAGCTGGGCTCATAGGCTTACATTCTAAGGGGTTCAAGGGGAAAGCGATGGAGTTAGGAAAGATTAGTGTTGGTTGTATCCATCCCTGAAGCTGTTAAAACTAGGGGAGAGTCTTGAGGCAGGGAGTTCCACAGGATGGGGGCCAGTCTGGACAAGTCCTGTAAGCGGGAATGTGAGGAAGTAACAAGAGAGGAGGAGAGTAGGAGATTGTGAGCAGAGCGAAATGGACGGGAGGGAGAGTATCTGGAGACAAGGCCTGAAATGTAGTGGGGAGCAGTGCACTTGAGGGCTTTATATGTCAGCGTGAGGATTTTGTGTTTAATCCTGGAGTCAAGAGGAAGCCAGTGAAGGGATTGACAGAGAGGTGCAGCAGATGAAGAGCGACGTGTAAGGAAGATGAGCCCGGCAGAGACATTCATTATGGATTGTAAAGAAGATAGGTGGCAGCTAGGTAGACCAGAGAGGACGGAATTGCAGTAGTCGAGACGAGAAAGGATGAGAGAGTGGATTAAAATCTTAGTTGTGTCTTGTGTAAGGAAATGTCTAATTTTAGAGATGTTTTTAAGGTGGAAGTGACAGGCTTTAGCCAAGGACAGAATGTGAGGAGTGAAGGAAAGGTCTGAGTCAAGTGTGACCCCAAGAAATCGGGCATGCAGGGTAGGGGTATTGATGGAATTATCAACAGTTATAGAAAATTGGGGTGGTGGAGATTTTGGAAGAAGGGGGAAAAATAAGGAGCTCTGTTTTGGAGAGATTTAGGTAGTGAGAGGACATCCAAGATGAGATATGAAAAAGTTAGTGACACTGGTTAGTAAGGAAGGAGGTAGGTCTGGTGCAGAGAGGTAGATTTGGGTGTCATCGGCATACAAATGATATTGAAACCTGTGGGACTTTATTAAGGAACCTAATGATGATGTATAGATTGAACAGAGAAGGGGACCGAGGACAGAGCCTTGAGGTACCCCAAAAGAAATTGGTAACGGGGCAGAGGATGCTCCAGAGAAGGCTACACTAAAGGTATGGTTAGATAGAAGAGAACCACAAGAGAGCTGTGTCGCAGATGCCGAAGGATTGGAGGGTTTGGAGCAAAAGAGGGTGGTCAACAGTGTCAAAGGCTGCAGACAGATCAAGGAGGATAAGCAGAGAGAAGTGGCCTTTGGATTTTGCTGTAAGTAGGTAGGATTGCAGTGGGTCAAGAAAAGAGTATAGTGTAAGGAAATGGGATAGACGTGCATATATTAGCTTTTCAAGGAGCTTTGAGGCAAGAGGGAGTAGGGAAATAGGACGGTAGTTGAATGGGGAGGTTGGATCGAGAGAAGGTTTTTTGAGGATAGGTGTGACCAATGCATGTTTTAGAGATGAGGGAAATATACCAGTGCTGAGGGAGAGGCAGGTTCATCTATTAGACATGTGCACCGCTAAAAAATTCGGTTCGTTTTCGGTTCGGATCAATTCGGACTTTTAGAATTTCGTTTCGGATCGAATCTGATTCGGCAAAATTTGAATAAATTCGTTTCGGATTTATTCGGATCCGAATAAATTCGTTTCGGATTTATTCGGATTCGGCTGAATTTGGTTCTATTCCGTTCCGAAATTCGGTATGTTTTAGTACACTAAGTCACTAACACCCATAAACTACCTATGAACCACTAAACCGAGGCCCCCCCACATCGCAAACCCTATAATAACATTATTTAACCCCTAATCTGCCGATCGGATATCGCCGCCGCCTACATTATAGCTATTAACCCCTAATCTGCTGTCCCTAACACCGCCGACCCCTACATTATAGTTATTAACCCCTAATCTGCCTCCCCCAACGTCGCCGCAATCTAACTATAAGTATTAACCCCTAATCTGCTGACCCGATATCGCCGCCGCCTACATTATAACTATTAACCCCTAATCTGCTGTCCCTAACACCGCCGACCCCTACATTATAGTTATTAACCCCTAATCTGCCTCCCCCAACGTCGCCGCAATCTAACTATAAGTATTAACCCCTAATCTGCCGACCCGATATCGCCGCCGCCTACATTATAGCTATTAACCCCTAATCTGCTGTCCCTAACACCGCCGACCCCTACATTATAGTTATTAACCCCTAATCTGCCCCCCCCAACGTCGCCGCAATCTAACTACAAGTATTAACCCCTAATCTGCCGACCCGATATCGCCGCCGCCTACATTATAGCTATTAACCCCTAATCTGCTGTCCCTAACACCGCCGACCCCTACATTATAGTTATTAACCCCTAATCTGCCTCCCCCAACGTCGCCGCAATCTAACTACAAGTATTAACCCCTAATCTGCCGACCGCAAATCGCCGCCACTATAATAAATGTATTAACCCCTAAACCGCCGCACTCCCGCCTCGCAAACACTATAATACATTTTATTAACCCCTAATCTGCCCTCCCTAACATCGCCGCCACCTACCTACAATTATTAACCCCTAATCTCCCGCCCCCATCATCGCCGCTACTATAATAAGGTTATTAACCCCTAAACCTAAGTCTAACCCTAACCCTAACACCCCCTAACTTAAATATAATTTAAATAAAACGAAATAAGTTTACTATAGTTAAATAAATGAATCCTATTTAAAACTAAAGACTTACCTGTAAAATAAACCCTAAGATAGCTGCAATATAACTAATAGTTACATTGTAGCTATTTTAGCATTTATTTTTATTTTACAGGCAACTTTGTATTTATTTTAACTAGGTACAATAGTTATTAAATAGTTATTAACTATTTAATAACTACCTAGCTAAAATAAATACAAATTTACCTGTAAAATAAATCCTAACCTAAGTTACACTAACACCTAACACTACACTATCATTAAATTAACTAAATAAATGAATCATATTTAAAACAAAATACTTACCTGTAAAATAAACCCTAATATAGCTGCAATATAACTAATAGTTACATTGTAGCTATTTTAGCATTTATATTTATTTTACAGGCAACTTTGTATTTATTTTAACTAGGTACAAAAGCTATTAAATAGTTATTGACTAATTAATAGCTACCTAGTTAAAATAATTACAAAATTACCTGTAAAATAAATCCTAACCTAAGTTACAATTAAACCTAACACTACACTGTCATTAAATAAATTAACTACAAGTACCTACAATTATCTACAATTAAATAAACTAAAGTACAAAACCCCCCCACTAAATTACAAAAAAAAACAAACACTAAATTACAAAAAATAAAAAAATATTACAAGAATTTTAAACTAATTACACCTAATCTAAGCCCCCTAATAAAATAACAAAGCCCCCCAAAATAAAAAAAATGCCCTACCCTATACTAAATTACAAAAGTTAACAGCTCTATTACCTTACCAGCCCTGAACAGGGCCCTTTGCGGGGCATGCCCCAAAGAAAACAGCTCTTTTGCCTGTAAAAAAAAAACACAATCCCCCCCCCACATTACAACCCACCACCCACATACCCCTACTCTAACCCAAACCCCCCTTAAATAAACCTAACACTACCCCCCTGAAGATCTCCCTACCTTGAGTCGTGTTCACCCAGCCGGGCCGAAGTCTTCATCCGATGGGGCAGAAGAGGACATCCAGACCGGCAGAAGTCTTCATCCAAGCGGGGCAAGAAGAGGTCTTCCATCCATCATACAAGTACCAAAATACAAACAAACACTAAATTACAAAAAATAATAAAATATTACAATAATTTTAATCTAATTACACCTAATCTAAGCCCCCTACTAGCTATTAATATAGCTTCAATATAACTAATAGTTACATTGTAGCTATTTTAGGATTTATATTTATTTTACAGGCAACTTTGTATTTATTTTAACTAGGTACAATAGCTATTAAATAGTTAATAACTATTTAATAACTACCTAGCTAAAATAAATACAAATTTACCTGTAAAATAAATCATAACCTAAGTTACAATTACACCTAACACTACACTATCATTAAATTAACTAAATAAATGAATCCTATATAAAACTAAAGACTTACCTGTAAAATAAACCCTAATATAGCTGCAATATAACTAATAGTTACATTGTAGCTATTTTAGCATTTATATTTATTGTACAGGCAACTTTGTATTTATTTTAACTAGGTACAATAGCTATTAAATAGATATTTACTGTTTAATAGCTACCTAGTTAAAATAATTACAAAATTACCTGTAAAATAAATCCTAACCTAAGTTACAATTAAACCTAACACTACACTATCATTAAATAAATTAACTACAAGTACCTACAATTAAATACAATTAAAAAACTAAACTAAAGTACAACCCCCCCCCACTAAATTACAAAAAATAAAAAAATATTACAAGAATTTTAAACTAATTACACCTAATCTAAGCCCCCTAATAAAATAACAAAGCCCCCCAAAATAAAAAAATGCCCTACCCTATACTAAATTACAAAAGTTAACAGCTCTATTACCTTACCAGCCCTGAACAGGGCCTTTTGCGGGGCATGCCCCAAAGAAAACAGCTCTTTTGCCTGTAAAAAAAAACACAATCCCCCCCCCCACATTACAACCCACCACCCACATACCCCTACTCTAACCCAAACCCCCCTTAAATAAACCTAACACTACCCCCCTGAAGATCTCCCTACCTTGAGTCGTGTTCACCCAGCCGGGCCAAAGTCTTCATCCAATGGGGCAGAAGAGGACATCCAGACTGGCAGAAGCCTTCATCCAAGCGGGGCAAGAAGAGGTCTTCCATCCATCAGAAAAGTACAAAAAAACAAACAAACACTAAATTAGCAAAAATAATAAAATATTACAATAATTTTAAACTAATTACACCTAATCTAAGCCCCCTACTAGCTATTAATATAGCTACAATATAACTAATAGTTACATTGTAGCTATTTTAGGATTTATATTTATTTTACAGGCAACTTTGTATTTATTTTAACTAGGTACAATAGCTATTAAATAGTTAATAACTACCTAGCTAAAATAAATACAAATTTACCTGTAAAATAAACCCTAACCTAAGTTACAATTACACCTAACACTACACTGTCATTAAATTAACTAAATAAATTAATCCTATATAAAACTAAATACTTACCTGTAAAATAAACCCTAATATAGCTACAATATAACTAATAGTTACATTGTAGCTATTTTAGCATTTATATTTATTTTACAGGCAACTTTGTATTTATTTTAACTAGGTACAATAGCTATTAAATAGTTATTGACTAATTAATAGCTACCTAGTTAAAATAATTACAAAATTACCTGTAAAATAAATCCTAACCTAAGTTACTATTAAACCTAACACTACACTATCATTAAATAAATTAACTACAAGTACCTACAATTAAATACAATGAAATAAACTAAACTAAAGTACAAAAAAAACAAACACTAAATTACAAAAAATAAAAAAAATTACAAGAATTTTAAACTAATTACACCTAATCTAAGCCCCCTAATAAAATAACAAAGCCCCCCAAAATAAAAAAATGCCCTACCCTATACTAAATTACAAAAGTAATCAGCTCTATTACCTTACCAGCCCTGAACAGGGCCTTTTGCGGGGGCATGCCCCAAAGAAAACAGCTCTTTTGCCTGTAAAAAAAAACACAATACCCCCCCCCCACATTACAACCCACCACCCACATACCCCTACTCTAACCCAAACCCCCCTTAAATAAACCTAACACTACCCCCCTGAAGATCTCTCTACCGTGTCTTCACCCAGCGGGCCGAAGTCTTCATCCGATGGGGCAGAAGAGGACATCCAGACCGGCAGAAGTCTTCATCCAAGTGGGGCAAGAAGAGGTCTTCCATCCATCAGAAGTCTTGATCCAGGCGGCATCTTCTCTGTTCATCCATCCGGAGCGGAGCGGCAGCATCCTGAAGACATCCCACGCAGAGCATCCTCTTCTTTCTTGATCCGACGACTAGGTGACTGTACCTTTAAGTGACGTCATCCAAGATGGCGTCCCTTGAATTCCGATTGGCTGATAGGATTCTATCAGCCAATCGGAATTAAGGTAGGAAAAATCTGATTGGCTGATTCAATCAGCCAATCAGATTCAAGTTCAATCCGATTGGCTGATCCAATCAGCCAATCAGATTGAGCTCGCATTCTATTGGCTGATCGGAACAGCCAATAGAATGCGAGGTCAATCTGATTGGCTGATTCCATCAGCCAATCGGGTTGAACTTGAATCTGATTGGCTGATTAAATCAGCCAATCAGATTTTTCCTACCTTAATTCCGATTGGCTGATAGAATCCTATCAGCCAATCGGAATTCAAGGGACGCCATCTTGGATGACGTCACTTAAAGGTACAGTCACCTAGTCGTCGGATCAAGAAAGAAGAGGATGCTCTGCGTGGGATGTCTTCAGGATGCTGCCGCTCCGGATGGATGAACAGAGAAGATGCCGCCTGGATCAAGACTTCTGATGGATGGAAGACCTCTTCTTGCCCCGCTTGGATGAAGACTTCTGCCGGTCTGGATGTCCTCTTCTGCCCGATTGGATGAAGACTTCGGCCCGCTGGGTGAAGACACGGTAGAGAGATCTTCAGGGGGGTAGTGTTAGGTTTATTTAAGGGGGGTTTGGGTTAGAGTAGGGGTATGTGGGTGGTGGGTTGTAATGTGGGGGGGGGTATTGTGTTTTTTTTTACAGGCAAAAGAGCTGTTTTCTTTGGGGCATGCCCCCGCAAAAGGCCCTTTTAAGGGCTGGTAAGGTAATAGAGCTGATTACTTTTGTAATTTAGTATAGGGTAGGGCATTTTTTTATTTTGGGGGGCTTTGTTATTTTATTAGGGGGCTTAGATTAGGTGTAATTAGTTTAAAATTCTTGTAATTTTTTTTATTTTTTGTAATTTAGTGTTTGTTTTTTTGTACTTTAGTTTAGTTTATTTCATTGTATTTAATTGTAGGTACTTGTAGTTAATTTATTTAATGATAGTGTAGAGTTAGGTTTAATAGTAACTTAGGTTAGGATTTATTTTACAGGTAATTTTGTAATTATTTTAACTAGGTAGCTATTAATTAGTCAATAACTATTTAATAGCTATTGTACCTAGTTAAAATAAATACAAAGTTGCCTGTAAAATAAATATTAATCCTAAAATAGCTACAATATAATTATTATTTATATTGTACCTATATTAGGGTTTATTTTACAGGTAAGTATTTAGTTTTATATAGGATTAATTTATTTAGTTAATTTAATGACAGTGTAGTGTTAGGTGTAATTGTAACTTAGGTTAGGGTTTATTTTACAGGTAAATTTGTATTTATTTTAGCTAGGTAGTTCTTAACTATTTAATAGCTATTGTACCTAGTTAAAATAAATACAAAGTTGCCTGTAAAATAAATATAAATCCTAAAATAGCTACAATGTAACTATTAGTTATATTGTAGCTATATTAATAGCTAGTAGGGGGCTTAGATTAGGTGTAATTAGTTTGAAATTATTGTAATATTTTATTATTTTTGCTAATTTAGTGTTTGTTTGTTTTTTTGTACTTTTCTGATGGATGGAAGACCTCTTCTTGCCCCGCTTGGATGAAGACTTCTGCCGGTCTGGATGTCCTCTTCTGCCCCATCGGATGAAGACTTCGGCCCGGCTGGGTGAACACGACTCAAGGTAGGGAGATCTTCAGGGGGGTAGTGTTAGGTTTATTTAAAGGGGGTTTGGGTTAGAGTAGGGGTATGTGGGTGGTGGGTTGTAATGTGGGGGGAGGGATTGTGTTTTTTTTTACAGGCAAAAGAGCTGTTTTCTTTGGGGCATGCCCCGCAAAGGGCCCTGTTCAGGGCTGGTAAGGTAATAGAGCTGTTAACTTTTGTAATTTAGTATAGGTTAGGGCATTTTTTTTATTTTGGGGGGCTTTGTTATTTTATTAGGGGGCTTAGATTAGGTGTAATTAGTTTAAAATTCTTGTAATATTTTTTTATTTTTTGTAATTTAGTGGGGGGGGGGGTTGTACTTTAGTTTAGTTTTTTTAATTGCATTTAATTGTAGGTACTTGTAGTTAATTTATTTAATGATAGTGTAGTGTTAGGTTTAATTGTAACTTAGGTTAGGATTTATTTTACAGGTAATTTTGTAATTATTTTAACTAGGTAGCTATTAAATAGTCAATATCTATTTAATAGCTATTGAACCTAGTTAAAATGAATACAAAGTTGCCTGTACAATAAATATAAATGCTAAAATAGCTACAATGTAACTATTAGTTATATTGCAGCTATATTAGGGTTTATTTTACAGGTAAGTCTTTAGTTTTATATAGGATTCATTTATTTAGTTAATTTAATGATAGTGTAGTGTTAGGTGTAATTGTAACTTAGGTTATGATTTATTTTACAGGTAAATTTGTATTTATTTTAGCTAGGTAGTTATTAAATAGTTATTAACTATTTAATAACTATTGTACCTAGTTAAAATAAATACAAAGTTGCCTGTAAAATACATATAAATCCTAAAATAGCTACAATGTAACTATTAGTTATATTGAAGCTATATTAATAGCTAGTAGGGGGCTTAGATTAGGTGTAATTAGTTTAAAATTATTGTAATATTTTATTATTTTTGGTAATTTAGTGTTTGTTTGTATTTTGGTACTTGTATGATGGATGGAAGACCTCTTCTTGCCCCGCTTGGATGAAGACTTCTGCCGGTCTGGATGTCCTCTTCTGCCCCATCGGATGAAGACTTCGGCCCGGCTGGGTGAACACGACTCAAGGTAGGGAGATCTTCAGGGGGGTAGTGTTAGGTTTATTTAAGGGGGGTTTGGGTTAGAGTAGGGGTATGTGGGTGGTGGGTTGTAATGTGGGGGGGGATTGTGTTTTTTTTTTACAGGCAAAAGAGCTGTTTTCTTTGGGGCATGCCCCGCAAAGGGCCCTGTTCAGGGCTGGTAAGGTAATAGAGCTGTTAACTTTTGTAATTTAGTATAGGGTAGGGCATTTTTTTTTATTTTGGGGGGCTTTGTTATTTTATTAGGGGGCTTAGATTAGGTGTAATTAGTTTAAAATTCTTGTAATATTTTTTTATTTTTTGTAATTTAGTGTTTGTTTTTTTTTGTAATTTAGTGGGGGGGTTTTGTACTTTAGTTTATTTAATTGTAGATAATTGTAGGTACTTGTAGTTAATTTATTTAATGACAGTGTAGTGTTAGGTTTAATTGTAACTTAGGTTAGGATTTATTTTACAGGTAATTTTGTAATTATTTTAACTAGGTAGCTATTAATTAGTCAATAACTATTTAATAGCTATTGTACCTAGTTAAAATAAATACAAAGTTGTCTGTAAAATAAATATAAATGCTAAAATAGCTACAATGTAACTATTAGTTATATTGCAGCTATATTAGGGTTTATTTTACAGGTAAGTATTTTGTTTTAAATATGATTCATTTATTTAGTTAATTTAATGATAGTGTAGTGTTCGGTGTTAGTGTAACTTAGGTTAGGATTTATTTTACAGGTAAGTCTTTAGTTTTAAATAGGATTCATTTATTTAACTATAGTAAACTTATTTCGTTTTATTTAAATTATATTTAAGTTAGGGGGTGTTAGGGTTAGGGTTAGACTTAGGTTTAGGGGTTAATAACCTTATTATAGTAGCGGCGACGATGGGGGCGGGAGATTAGGGGTTAATAATTGTAGGTAGGTGGCGGCGATGTTAGGGAGGGCAGATTAGGGGTTAATAAAATGTATTATAGTGTTTGCGAGGCGGGAGTGCGGCGGTTTAGGGGTTAATACATTTATTATAGTGGTGGCGATTTGCGGTCGGCAGGTTAGGGGTTAATACTTGTAGTTAGATTGCGGCGACGTTGGGGGGAGGCAGATTAGGGGTTAATAACTATAATGTAGGGGTCGGCGGTGTTAGGGACAGCAGGTTAGGGGTTAATAGCTATAATGTAGGCGGCGGCAATATCGGGTCGGCAGATTAGGGGTTAATACTTGTAGTTAGATTGCGGCAACGTTTGGGGGGGGGGGCAGATTAGGGGTTAATAACTATAATGTAGGGGTCGGCGGTGTTAGGGACAGCAGATTAGGGGTTAATAGTTATAATGTAGGCGGCGGCGATATCGGGTCGGCAGATTAGGGGTTAATACTTGTAGTTAGATTGCGGCGACGTTGGGGGAGGCAGATTAGGGGTTAATAACTATAATGTAGGGGTCGGCGGTGTTAGGGACAGCAGATTAGGGGTTAATAGCTATAATGTAGGTGGCGGCGATATTCGGTCGGCAGATTAGGGGTTAATAAAATAATGCAGGTGTCAGCGATAGCGGAGGCAGCAGATTAGGGGTTAATAAGTGTTAGATTAGGGGTGTTTAGAGACTCGGGGTACATGTTAGGGTGTTAGGTGCAGACTTAGTGTTTCCCCATAGGAAACAATGGGGCTGCGGTGTTAGTTTTTTTTCAGCCGAAACTCCCATTGTTTCCTATGGGGAAATGCCGAATCTTAACGAGCTAATTCGGATTTATTCGGAGATACGGCAGCTATTTCGGATTCATTCGGTAGATTCGGAAGTATTTTAATTCGGAAATCCGAATCGATCCGAATCTCCGAATTTACTGAATTTCCGAATTAATCCGAAACGAACCGCACATGTCTATCATCTATATATCATCAAAATCATTATTCAGAGCAGCATGTATATTATTACTATTGATTACTTCTGAGTGACCTTGGGACTATTTTGCACCAGGACCCTTTGTTGTCTAGGTCGGCTACTGATTCTAAAGTTAAACAGCAGAACAAAATTCTAATTGCTCAGTGTGTATTGTCCCTTTAATCCTGAAAACTGTGTGCAGATTAAATAACCATGATATAGGTTTGTAGTTTTACTTGCAAGTACTTGTTACTGCAGACTCTCTTTAATGCCATCTTGCTTTAGGTGTTTTCCATTGAAATGATATGACTATCAGACATTGTATGTAGGGGGGAAACACAAAACATATGCACGCTGTATACCCAACATGTACAAAATCAGATTCTTACAACAACAAAAATAGATTTATTCAATCTTACATTAAGTTCTCGTAAATAATAATAATGATCTGGGCCTCCATTACATATGCAGCGTCGCCTGCAAAAGCCGGCGACGCCAGATTTTACGCGATTTTGGTATTACATATACGGCGTAGCATACAAGTTACACGCGTATATTTCACCCGTCACTCGCAATTTTTACTCTCATAAGCTAACATGGGACTGCGTCGTAAATCGGTATCCAATATCCAGCGCAAGGCCTTACGTGGCGAAAATGGAGAAAACTTACTCCATTTTTACCTCGCCATAAAAGACAGCCATAGCAGGCCTTGCGCTGAGTATGGGAGCACCGTAACTCCCGAAAATGCCTGGAAAAACACCTAACGCATGCGCAATGTCTATCTACCTGTCAACCGCAATCCCCCACCGCAATAACTAATAAAGTCTATTAACCCCTAAACCGCCATCAAACCCACAACGCAATAAACCTATTCAAGTATTAACCCCTAAACCTATTCAAGTAATAACTAAATTATTAACCCCTAAACCGCCACAGCCCACAACGCAATAAACCTATTCAAGTATTAACCCCTAAACCGCCATAGCCCACACAGCCTATTAAATGTATTAACCCCCTAATCTGCCGCCGCCAACATCGCCGCCACTATAATAAAGTTATTAACCCCTAAACCTAAGTCTAACCCTAACCCTAACACCCCCCTAACTTAAATATTATTTAAATAAATCTAAATAAAGTTACTATTATTAACTAAATTATTCCTATTTAAAACTAAATACTTTCCTGTAAAATAAACCCTAAGATAGCTACAATATAATTAATAATTACATTATAGCTATTTTAGGATTTATTTTTATTTTACAGGCAACTTTGTATTTATTTTAACTAGGTACAATAGTTATTAAATAGTTATTAACTATTTAATAGCTACCTAGTTAAAATAAATACAAATTTACCAGTAAAATAAATCCTAACCTAAGTTACACTAACACCTAACACTACACTATCATTAAATAAATTAAATTAATTAACTACAATTACCTAAAATTAAATACAATAAAATAAAATAAAGTACAAAAAAACCCAAAAAACTAAGTTACAGAAAATAAAAAAAATTACAAGAAGTTTAAACTAATTACACCTAATCTAAGCCCCCTAATAATATAAAAAAGCCCCCCAAAATAAAAAAAAATCCCTACAATATACTAAATTACAAATAGCCCTTAAAAGGGCTTTTTGCAGGGCATTGCCCCAAAGTAATCAGCTCTTTTACCTGTAAAAAAAGATATACAACCCCCCCAACATTAAAACCCACCACCCACACACCCAACCCTACTCTAAAACCCACCCAATCCCCCCTTAAAAAAACCTAACACTACCCCCTTGAAGATCTCCCTACCTTGAGCCGTCTTTACCCAGCCGGGCACAAGTGGACCTCCAGAGGGGCAGAAGTCTTCATCTGATCCGGCCAGATGAGGACATCCAGACCGGCAGAAGTCTTCATCCAGACGGCATCTTCTATCTTCTTCCATCCGGAGCAAAGCGGGTCCATCTTGAAGACATCCGACGCGGAGCATCCTCTTCCATCCGACGGCGACTGAAGAATGAAGGATCCTTTAAATGACGTCATCCAAGATGGTGTCCCTTGAATTACGATTGGCTGATAGAATTCTATCAGCCAATCAGAATTAAGGTAGGAAAAATCCTATTGGCTGATGCAATCAGCCAATAGGATTTAGCTTGCATTCTATTGGCTGATTGGAACAGCCAATAGAATGCAAGGTCAATCCTATTGGCTGATTATTAAAGGATTTTTTCTACCTTAATTCCGGAACAAACAATTTGCTGTATGCTGCTACCTGTAATTTACTTTGGTAACAACTTGGTGTTGTTTCTACAAAATGATGTCTCTTGAAAGTCACCAGTATTTCATTTCCATATATAATTTAGCCAAGCCAGTGACAAATATTGAAGATTCTTTTTTTTTTTAAAAAAGTGTACATGCAAAAAGTACACAAAAATGTATGAACCCTTAAAAATATGTAAAAAAAAAATGGTAACGTAAAAATATAAATAATAAAAAAATACAAAATAATAAAATATATATACTGTATATATATACTTTTTCTGAGTGGATTAGGCACTCCAAACGAGTAAGTTGTACTAAGTCTTACCATGAAATTAATATTTTAAGAAAGAAGACTCTGTTACTTTATTTTGTGGTGGGTTACATCCAACGTTTCAGCCCACACTTGGACCTTTCTCAAGGTATATACTGTATATACATATATTTATGCAGATAGGCAATTTGAAGTTGTCTCTCTATGAACTATGTAAATATGACCTTCCTATTAAAACATGTATATACATATAAATCACGTCTGATGATCATCGCACTGAATTGCAAACTGCAATAATCGGTTTTACTTTATTACAAGGACTATGTTTATATTTGTATATTCTTGTATTTGCTCCCTTTGGGATATAAATATGGATGTCTTCAATACTTCAGACAAGAAGATCTTTGAAGCACGAAATTGCAGCTTCCTGAGAGATAACATTTTATCACCTTCAGCTACCAAACCACAGTTATTTTAACCATTCCCCTATAATTAAAAATTACGAGTGGGGTGTGGGAAATTCTTTTTGAC
>NC_069503.1:954701383-954726383 GCF_027579735.1 Bombina bombina
TCCCACTGCCATTATCGCTCTGTGGGTATTCTGCTCCCCCTTGTTTCAACTTGAGCTCTGCTAGTCGTACCTGATGGGCCCTCTTGTTTTCTCTTTCTTGATATGCCCATTCTTTATCTCTTTCTTGCTCCTCGAAGACTTCTGCGGTCTCCTGTTGGAGCACTTACAGATTAGGATTGAACCTGTATAAGGCCAGACGGTCTCTGACCTCTTGGCAAAGTCAATCTCCCCAGAAGCAATAGAGCTGCTGCTCTCTTGGTCACCCTCCATAAGATCAGCTATAAGGGAGGCTTTACTCTTGTTGACAGCAACCTTGCTTTTAGCAAATCCTTCAGGGTTGCCCTCTTCAGCTTGCAGTGGATCTATGAACCATGTCCATCCAGATCATATGTAGCCTCCCGGATGGAGACTGTGTCCAGGTGATGGTTTGGATCTGCCAATTGTAATGGTACAAGGATGACTAGTCCCTGACTTAGGATCCAGACCTGTCCAGCTATGTGGTTTGTCTTTACTGTTAACAAAGACTACCAACTTCCTCCAGGAAGGTATTGATTCGTCTGCCAGCTCCCAACGCAGTCTTTATAAAGACACTTTTGACTCTCTCAGGCCAGCTCTTGATGCCGTCTTTACAATGACACATTTGGCTCTCACACCAGCTCCTTACCTACAGGTTCTTAGAATATGTAAAGGGTCCCCGACAACCAGGGAACTGAGGGCCAGAAAGAAGGTTCTTAAACTTTGCCACTGGAAACCCTGAAATAACCGGGCAAGGCCCACAGTTCTAAAAGTAAGTACTCATGCTGGAACTTTATTTCAACCAGATCCTGCAGGATGCCATAGAACATTGGACAGGGAGGTCTTCTTCCAGAATCCTATTAGATATCCCTGAGAAACAATATTCCGAACCCAGGGATCTGAAACAGACTGAAACCAAGCCTCTTGAAAGAGGCTTAATCTGCCTTCTACCAGAACTTCTAGATTGGGGGCTGCACCTTGATATAGTTTTGGTAGTAGGGATTGATTTCTTACTCTGTTTTGACTTGTTCCAGTTTGCATTAGGTCTCCAGACTGAACCAGAGGAACCTTGTTTTTTAGCAAAGGAGTCTGCTTTCTGTCCCTTATTCTGTTGAAATTAACAAAAACGATTAGAAGCTTTGGTTTCCCTCTAGACTTGAAAGAAAAGAGACAATCTAGATTTAGACACCGTATCAGCAGACCAGGATTTAAGTCACAAAAAAATAGTTCCCCTTCAACTCCTTTTTGTCTATAAATCCATATTTTGGATTTCGAAGTATTAATCCTAAAGTTAGCTATTATATGTCATATATATGACTGAATTACTGTCCCTTTAAGGCAGGTCTATATATTCCCATCATGCCTTTGGCTCTTTGCCAATAGTTCTAGTTAATGTAGCTAAGTACTACACGACTCAAGCTGCCACAACTTAGAGACGCCTGGCTTTACAACTTATATGTTGTCAAATACCTCGACTACAAATCTACAGATTCTGAACTTTGTTGCAATTACTTACAGGAGCTGTTACTCTTAACTTATCTTCCATTTGCATAATAGGGGATCACTGAACTATTATAATTCCGCTGGCTGTTCAACTCAGGACAAGGCAAAGGCACACAACCGGACATCATCATTTGTTGAATCATAATCACATAACATTTCATCATAAGCAGTGAATTGATTTCTTTATCACCATTTTTGCATACCCATCTGCTAGAGAGCATTGACTGCTGTTTGCCTGTCAGCGTTTCCAAGAACCCAATTGGATCCTGCTCACACACCCTTCGTGTGACGTCACACGCTAACTGCTCCACGCGGTTTCACTCGATCTACACTACAGTTACACACTGCAGCTTTCTCCCTTCAAGGCACACAACAGGTAAAAAGTTTATTCAAATCCTTAAAATTTAAAGGCTTGTTAATATACCGGACTTTGACTACTACAGTTTATGCAAGCTAAGCAAATAGATAAAAGCGGACTTGTGTGAATTCATTTTAGTTAATGTTCCATTACCAACGGTTTCTGTATGCATTAAGCCTCCTGAAAGTATACACAGTATTCTACAGGATTAACCCATTATACTCCTGTAACCAACTAATCAGGATAAAGACCTGCAATTTCCTATTTACCTCCCTCTCTTACCTCTGCAGTTGAGATCCAACTCATCTACTATACACCAGAGCTTAACAGATTCAATAAGCTGCCTTACATTATATCTAAAATTTTAGGGATATTTCTATTGGAATCAGAGCTCTGGCGAGTACCTCTTTCTAACATAATGTTCCTAGATAATTGTCCATTGATTAATAGAGCAGTAATTGGGCATTTATATATTCTTAACAAAATTATACATTTTTTCATGAAAGCCAAAAAATTTAATTTAGTAAAAAGATGTTTCCATATAACCGAGTCAAAGGCTTTCTCAGCATCTAAGGAGATTATAGCCAGATCAGAGTCATCCCCCTGATTTACTCTATGAGGCCTATTTAACAACGTTCTGTCGGACCTGATCTGACAGTGTGGATCAGGTCCGACAGATCTCGCTGAATGCGGAGAGCAATATGCTCTCCGTATTCAGTATTACACCAGCAGCTCTTGTGAGCTGCTGGTGCAACGCCGCCCCCTGCAGATTCACGGCCAATCAGCCTCCAGCAGGGGGTTGTCAATCAGCCCGATCGTACTTGATCGGGTTGATTTGTGGCAATGTCTGTCCGCCTGCTCAGAGCAGGCAGACAGGGTTATGGAGCAGCGGTCTTCGTGACCGCTGCTTCATAACTGCTGTTTCTGGCGAGCCTGCAGGCTCGCCAGAAACACGGGGCGTCAAGCTCCATACGGAGCTTGATAGATAGGCCCCCATGGCTTTCTTCCTTATAATAATCAATTATAGGCAGTACTTTCCAGATATTAGAAGAAGAGTTTGAGTTTCTGCCTTTTAAGAATCCTGTTTGGTCTGGGTGAATTACTAAGGTAATGAGCTATGGAACCATTCAGCTATAATACTCACCAATATTTTATAATCCGTGTTAAGAAGTGATATGGTCCTATAGGAATCTAAATTCTCAGGGTTTTTATTTGGTTTTAATATCAATGTAATCCAAGAGGCTGTAAAGTGCAATTTAAATGAAAACCCTAGCACAATTGTTTACGCGCCACCTGTAATCTAGCCCTTAAAAAGCACTCAAGGAATGGAAACCACTTACCACCTCCTAGGCAGCTTTTACAAAAAAGAGTCACAGGTACAATACGTGCTAAGCTGAACTGCAAAACAATGTAGGAGAAATCAACATTATATCAGAGGTAAAAAAAAACAAAATGCTCCTCTGCATAAACAGACACGCGGGTAACTAATATATATAGACTAAATGAAGGTGTCCTAACCCGACAGGCGTAAACCGGCAAGTGGGTAACAATAGAAGACTAAAGCGTTAATCTAACGTGCACAACCCTGATACAGGAAAAACTAAGCCTGCCAAACAAGAATATGAGCGGAAATAGTGAAAAGGAACAGTCGGAGGGCCATATATATTAGCAAATATATAAATAACTAAAAAAATGAACAAAATGAGTGTCTAAATATTAATAAAAAGATACTTACCATTAGACACTTGTCCACTAATAATCAAGAAGCAGACAGTCAAACCAGTACTGAAACATATCAGAAGAGGTTATGGCATAGGCGTATATTGTAGCTCCATAAAGGGAGGCAAAAGACAAATCCCTGTGACCAATTATGGAAGGTTTATGAAACATTTCCCATGAGGTAAAAAAAGAATCACAAACCATACTCCATATACATCCCTGACAAGCACTGTACTCTAAGGGGAAACCGGGCCTCAATATCATCATCTTTATTCTTCAACCATCTTCAGTGGAGGCAAAGACTGAGGTAACAGAGGTGGGAGGAGTTTTATAGAGCTCTTGGGGTTTGGGAATCTTTGCCTCTTCCTAGTGTTAAGGAAGGAATAGTAATTCCCAGGAGTAATGGATCCGTACAGTAGGAGTAATCCCATCCTACAGACCCTTAGCTCTTTTGGCCTTTGTGACACTGCTCTTTTTTGGATTCACTCTTATCTTTCTCACAGGTCTTTTTCTGTGTCATTTGCTGATGACTCCTCTTCTCCAATGCCTCTGTCTGTTGGAGTACCTCAAGGATCTGTTCTGGGTTCTCTATTCTTCTCCATTTATACTTCTTTACTAGTTAAACTTATCAACAGTTATGGCTTCAAATATCACCTCTATGCTGATGACACCCAGATATACCCCTGCTCTCTCTCCCTCTGTCCTTTTTCATGTTAACGACTGCTTATCTGTTATTTCTTTCTGGATGACCTCTCACCACCTAAAGATTAACATGTCCAAGATTGAGTTCCTTCTAATCCCCCCTTAAGCTCTACCCCAACATCTGACTTTTCTATCCCTGTCAACGGCATCCCATCTCCCAAGTCTGCTGCCTTGGAGTTACACTTGACTCAAATCTATCTTTTGCCCCCCCCCCCATCCAATCGCTTTCTTCATCCTGCCGCAGCCACCTACGCAATATTTCCAAGATTCGTCCTTTTCTGAGCGGTAACACCACAAAGCAAATAATCCACTCTCTTGTTATTTCCTGACTTGACTACTGCAATAACCTACTTACTGGCCTTCCTCTTTCCCACCTCTTCCCCCCTTAAATCCATCCTAAATGTCTCTGCCAGGCTAATCCACCTTTCCCGTCGCTCTGTATCTGCTGCACCTCTCTGCGAGTCCCTTCATTGGCTTCCCATTCACAGCAGAATTAAATTCAAAATTCTCACCCTTAAATACAAAGCTCTCACCAACGCTGCTCCCCACTACCTATCCTCTCTAATCAACAAGTTTACTCCAGCCCACCCACTACGATCTAACAATGACCTGCTCCTTGCATCTTCGACTATCACCTCTTTCCATGCTAGACTGCAGAAATTCTGTCATGCATCACCTACCCTCTGGAACACTCTCACTCATGCTGTCAGACTTTGTCCTAATCTTTCTTCCTTTAAATGCTCCCTGAAGACTTTTTTGTTCAAAGAAGCCTACCACCCAACTCAGTAATAAATTAATTTTACTGACCTAACATTTCCCTCATCTAACTCTGTATTAACATCTTTCTCAATCTTGCAGTCCTCACCTCCTGTTTCTCAACCTCCTACCCTTCTAGATTGTAAGTTCCCACGGGAATAGGGCCCTCAATTCCTTCTGTATGTGTTTGTAAAATTTGGTTTTGTCTCTTACAAGTTTTATATCATTGTTTTATATAAATGAATTGTAACCATGGACAGTGCTGCAGAATATGTTGGCGCTTCATAAATAAAGTATAATAATAATAATCATGGACTCTCACCACTAGTATGAAAGAAATTAATGTGTAGCCTAAAAGATCACCTGAAATCTTTTTCGGCACCCCCCTGCTCTGTTATAGGTTTCTAATATCCTCGTATGAGACAGACAAGTCGACAAGCTGAAGGATTCTATAGAGCATAAGATATCCTGTTGCGTACTTGAGGGCTAAAAGCACAATGAAGGATAGAGGAGAGAGTGCACCAAAATCGTATTATGGCAGGAAAACGTTAACCCTCTCGCTTCCAGAGAGAACCCCTTCCCGGGCTCTGCTACTGCTTCACTATGAGACTCCTGTGTACAGTCTGAGAATGAGAAGCGCTAAGAAAGCCGGTCATCTGAGAGCAGATTTAACCCCTTAACGACCAAGGACGTACAGGGTTTGTCCTATAAAAATGGTCAGTTAATAACCAAGGACGTACCCTGTGCTTCCTTAGGGGTTTCAAGCAGTGGAAGCGATCCTGATCGCTTCCAGCCGCTTTCAAGGTATTACAGTGATGCCTCGAAATTGAGGCTTCACTGCAATACCTTTTTTGGCACACCATTGCAGAGAGGTCCACTCTGTGGCCCTCTCTGCATTGGCCAGCGATGGTGCCGATCGTTGGTGGGTGGGAGTAGCTGCAGGGAGGCGGGTGGGCGACCCATTGCTGGCAAACTTCCGGCCAGCAGTTGTAAAGACTGATGGGTGGGGCGTGTGGGCGCACGCCTGTGATCTGGCAGTGGCCAAATTTGAAGTGGTGGGAGATAGTGGTGGGTGGCAGAGGAGGGGGGAAATAACTTTTAAAAAGGGATCTGGGAGGGGGTAGGGTATGGAGGGGGGGCAGCTACACTACAGAAAAAGTGGAGTTTATTTGTTTTTAAAAAAAGCCACATTTAATTGCAAAGTTGGTACTGGCAGACAGCTGCCAGAACCCAAAATTGTGGCAAATAGTTAATGGGGGAGGGTTAGAGAGTTCTTTGGGGGGGGGGGGATCAGGGAGGTTGGGTGCTAAGGGGGATCCTACACAGCAGAATATATATATATTTTTAAAATAATAATTTAAAAAAAAGCCTTTTATTTTAGTACTGGCAGACTTTCTGTTTGTGAGAGATCAGGGGGTTGGATGTGTCAGGTGGGAGGCTGATCTCTACACTAAAGCTAAAATTAACCCTTCAAGCTCCCTACAAGCTACCTAATTAACCCCGTCACTGCTGGGCATAATACAAGTGTGGTGCGCAGCGGCATTTAGCGGCCTTCTAATTACCAAAACATATTGCCACAGCCATAAATGTCTGCTATTTCAGAATAAAGGGGATCACAGACAACCATTTGTGCCATAATTGCACAAGTTGTTTGTAAATAATTTCAGTTTGTGAAAAAAAAATAATAATTTGATCGCATTTGGCGATGAAATGGTGGCATGAAATATACCAAAATGGGCCTAGATCAATACTTTGGGTTGTCTACTAAAAAAAATCTATATACATGTCAAGAGATATTCAGGGATTCCTGACAGATATCAGTAAGTAATTTCAGTGAGAAACCCAGTTAGTGAAAAAGTGAACGATTATTTTTTTATTTGATTGAATTTGGCGGTAAAATGGTGGCATGAAATATATCAAAATGGGCCTAGATCAATACTTTGGGTTGTCTACTACACTAAAGCTAAAATTAACCCTACAAGCTACCTAATAAACCCCTTCACTGCTGTGCATAATACAAGTGTGGTGCACAGCGGCATTTAGCAGCCTTCTAATTACCAAAAAATAATGCCACATCCATAAATGTCTGCTATTTCTGAACAAAGGAGATCCCAGAGAAACATTTACAACCATTTGTGCCATAATTGCACAAGTTGTTTGTAAATAATTTCAATGAGAAACCTAAAGTTTGTGAAAAAGTTTGTGAAAAAGTGAAGGATTTTTTTTATTTGATCGCATTTGGCGGTGAAATGGTGGCATGAAATATACCAAAATGGGCCTAGATCAAAACTTTGGGTTGTCTACTACACTACACTAAAGCTAAAATTAACCCTACAAGCTACCTAATTAACCCCTTCACTGCTGGGCCTAATGCAAGTGTGGTGCACAGCGGCATTTAGCGGCCTTCTAATTACCAAAAAATATTGCCACAGCCATAAATGTCTGCTATTTCTGAATAAAGGGGATCACAGACAACCATTTGTGCCATAATTGCACAAGTTGTTTGTAAATAATTTCAGTTTGTGAAAAAAAAAAATTATTTGATCGCATTTGGCGATGAAATGGTGGCATGAAATATACCAAAATGGGCCTAGATCAATACTTTGGGTTGTCTACTAAAAAAAATCTATATACATGTCAAGAGATATTCAGGGATTCCTGACAGATATCAGTGTCTCAATGTAACTATCGCTAATTTTGAAAAAAAAAAAATGGTTAGGAAATAGCAAAGTGCTACTTGTTTTTTTGGTGGTTGTAGATGTGTAACAGATTTTGGTGGTCAAATTTAGAAAAGTGTGTTTTTTTCCATTTTTTCATCATATTTTTTTATAGTAAATTTTAAGATATGATGAAAATAATGGTATCTTTAGAAAGTCCATTTAATGGCAAGAAAAACTGTATATAATATGTGTGGGTACATTAAATGAGTAAGAGGAAAATTACAGCTAAACACAAACACTGCAGAAATGTAAAAATAGCCTTGGTCCCAAACGGACAGAAAATGGAAAAGTGCTGTGGTCTACTACTTATTTGAAATTTATAGTTAATGCTATTGTATTGTCTTGTTATCTTGCATTTGTTGATTATGCAAATCTACTGGGTTTACTGGTCCTTTAAGGGGTTAAAGGGGTCATTAAACCTTAAATGTTATACCAAATAAAACACCCCCCCCAAATTCATGATACAATAATGATCTTCAAAGGATAAAATGTGTGTTGCTGTGTGACATGAGGGTACTTACTACTTACCCAGTGACTGACCCACTCCACTCCCTTATCAGAACTTGATTCTGAGAGTACAGTAGAAGTCCATCCAGTACTGTAACTCACTGTGGAGGATATACTGAGGGAATACATCTTCATGGCCCAAAGGAGGATGCAAAATGAGATTTACATTGCACAGCTAAGTACTCTCCAGACTAGGCAAATAAATAATAGGAGGGTCAGGGAAGTAGGAGGGATATGATGTAAGGTGTCTTCAGGTGTCCAGGTGGTGAATTACTAATAGTAAGGAATCGTGGACTCGAACCACCTTAAGAAATAAATACATATATATATATATACATATATATATTTCCATATGGGGTAAGCACACTTTTCATACTTCAAGAGTGATAGTTCTTTTTCAAAATTATATATATATATATATATATATATATATATATATATATATATATATATATATATATATACACTGTATATACAACCCCAATTTGAAAAAGTTGGGACAGTATGGAAAATGCAAAAAAAACAAAAAGAGTAATTTGAAAACTCAATTCACCCTGTACTTTATTAAAAACACATTAACACATAATTGGATGTTTTACTTTGTGAATTTAAATGTATTTTTGAAAATATACACTAATTTCAAATCTGATGACTACAAAACACTCCAAAAAAGTTGGGACAGTCGACTGTTTATCACTGTGTAACATCACCTTTTCGTTTAAGAACACTTGTTAAGCCTTTGAGCACTGAAGACACCAGTTGGTTAAATTTAGCAAGTAGAATTCTCCCCCATTCATCCATTATGAATGTCTTTAGCTGCGCAACAGTACAGAGCCTTCATTGTCTTATTTTGCGCTTCATAATGCGCCACGCATTCTCAATCGGAGGCAGGTTAGAGCTGCAGGCAGGCCATGCTAACACCCACACTCTTTGCTTACGCAACTATGCACTTGTAATCCAGACAGAATGTGGTTTGGCGTTGTCCTGCTGGAAAATGAAGGGAAGTCCCTGGAAAAGACATCTGGATGGCAGCATATGTTGCTCCAAAATGTATACATACCTTTCTGCATTAATGGTGCCCTCACAGATGTGCAAGTTACCCATGCCATGGGCACTGATACACCCCCATACCATGACAGATGCTGGCTTTTGGACCTGATGCTGATAACAGCTTGGATGGTCCTTTTCCTCTTTGGCCGGAGAACACGACGGCTGTTTTTTCCAAAATATATTTGAAATGTTGGACCACAAAACACAATTTCACTGTGCTTCTGTCCATCTCAGATGAGTCTGTGCCCAGATAAGTCTAGACAGTGTTGATGTATGGCTTCTGCTTTGCATAGTAAAGTCTTAACTTGCATCTGTGGACGCAGCAGCCAATGGTGTTGACTGACAAAGGTTTACCAAAGTATTCCCAAGCCCATGTCAGGATATCCATTACAGACTCATGACGGTTTTTGAGACAGTGACGTCTGAGGGATCAGAGATCACGCGCATTCAGAAGGGGTTTTGGCCTTGCCCTTTAAGCACCGAGACTTGACCGGATTCTTTAAATCTTTTAATTATATTGTGCACTGTGGAAGGTGAAATGCCCAAAATTCTACCGATTTGTCTTTGGGGAATGTTGTTCTCAAAGTGTTGGATTATTCGCTGACGCATCTGTTGGCAGATTGGCGAGTCTCAACCCATCCTTGCTCTTGAAGCACAAGGCCTTTTTTGGAGGCTCCTTATATATTAGGATTACATGATTGCTTCACAAAACCTTCTTATTTCAACTTGTCACATCACTAATAGTCCTAAATTGCCCCTGCCCCAACTTTTTTGGAATGTGCTGCAGTCAGATTTTAAATGAGTGAATATTTTGAAAAATACACAAAATAAAACATCAAATAATGTGTTAATAATGTGTTTTTAATATAGTACAGGGTGAATTGAATTTTCAAATTACTTTTTTTTTGTGCATTTTTCAAACTGTCCCAACTTTTTCGGAATTGGGGTTGTATTATATAGATAGAAACCTATATATATGTATGTATATTTTACACACGTGATTTGTATGTATAGTAGCAGAAACTAAAGGAGTACAACAAACTATTTAACTGTTAGATAAAGGCAACAACAGAGACTTTGATAGCTAAAGCAAGTCTAATTTAATCAATTAAGCTGGTTGACAGTCAATATGACATGTGCCTAGGAGGGAAATCTTTCCTTCGCATTTTATCAACATTTCTCATGACTAGAGCGGCCTTTCTATAACTAACAGCTGAGCAGTGCACTTTCCCATGCCGTCAGGGGTGAGGAGGTTAGGACTTAAGTATTGTGCCAGTTGTTTTTCACACAAGATTCCTGCACACTGCAGCTCCGCTGAAAGAATCCAGCCTGTTGAAAGCAAAGCCCCCACTCTACTCTCATTACCTCTTTAATAAATGCAACACCCACCACTTGAGTAGGCAGCTCAGTTTAACCTGACACTGATCTGTACAAGTTGCAACACTAATTGGGGAAGGGGACATTTTCCCCCTCTATTTTCTAAAGCCACTGAATCAGTAAATGAAACTTCAGCCTGTCTGCCTTATAGTGTTCAGGGAAACTGCTGTCCAGGGGCTTAAGGGCTTGGAGGAGCCATCACACATACACGCTGCTCTCTAACCCTCTAGTGCAGCAAGGGCCAAGTTGAAGCATTTATTAATTCTTCTCACAACCAAAACACAGGCTACTGTTCCCGTCAAATACATTTATCCCTACCTAGTTTATGTAATGGAAGAATCCTTTAAAGGGACACTGAACCCAATTTTTTTCTTTCGTAATTCAGATAGAGCAGGCAATTTTAAGCAACTTTCTAATTTACTCATATTATCAATTTTTCTTTGTTCTCTTGCTATCTTTATTTGAAAAAGAAGGCATCTAAGCTTTTTTTTTTTTTGGTTCAGCCTCTGGACAGCTCTTTTTATTGGTGGATGAATTTATCCACCAATCAGCAAGGACAACGCAGGTTGTTCACCAAAAATGGGCCGGCATCTAAACTTACATTATTGCATTTCAAATAAAGATACCAAGAGAATGAAGAAAATTGGTTAATAGGAGTAAATTAGAAAGTTGCTTAAAATGTCATGCTCTATCTGAATCACAAAAGAAAAAATTTGGGTTCAGTGTCCCTTTAACTAAATAGTCTTGACTGTAAACTTAGTCTGCAAATGTGTTAAAATATGTTTTTAGCATGCACCACTATTCACATTAAACACTGAATGCTACACTACAATTTAACTTGCTTTTGTCTATATTACTTTTCTGTTAGTTAAAATAAATCTCTTGTGAATTTTGAGCAAACTTCACCTGCATACAGCTGGCAAGACAAAATCAGTGAGACCAGCTTGTTTAAAATGCTAAGAAAATCTCACAAGACTTGTTAGAGAGCTTCAGACATAACTTGGGGACTTCCCTGTTAAGCCCAAGGAACTGCCCTCCCCCCCCCCACTTTCTGAAACTGTCAGTTTAAGTTTGCAATGCAGCAAATTCAAGGTACAATGTAATTTGTAAATATAAACAGAAAAATACAAAGTATGATCCTAATTTGTTAAAGTAACACAGAAGTGTAACAAAACTCATGTATCATGCAGTGTTGTATTGCACTGGCCTTTATTTATCCTTCATATATAGAATTGAAAGAGATCTCGCAATGCTGGAGAGTTCCGCCCTTTTTCTTTTGAATATTCAGTGAGTTCAGCCCCTTTTAAGTCTGAACTGCATTTTCGCTCCAAGTTTAGAATATCAGGGCCTTAGTGTCCATAAAGCATTGGGCAGCACCATGTTGTAACCTAGGGTAAGTTATAAATGGGTCACTAGAGTGTACAGTCAATGACTGAATGGAATGAAAATTATTTAGTGCATGTGATTACAATCTCAAGTTAACGTCCCTTTAAGAAATGCTGCATAACTATTTTCTACTTACAATAGCTTTTTTCATGTAACAATTATTATCAGTTTAAATGTGTTTGGCTTTTAACACTCATAGATAGCGGTTATCATGTAAAACTGCCCCACTCCAATCACTACAGATATAAATTCTTTTTTTTTTTAATATTAAAGTGAAGTTCTAAAACTTAAATATAAAACTTTACTATTTTGTTAAAGCAGTTTATTTTCTTTGACAAATTCCCTTACACTGATGGGCAAGATTACGAGTGCAGAGCAAAATTGCGCTTTCGTGAGCGTGATATTTGCACTCCATTCAGTAATACCAGTGCACGCAAATGTATGCTGGTATTACAAATTGAGCACAATGCAAACGTGACGTTGTATTTGCATTGCATGGAAGCTTTGCACTCACGAGAGCGTGCTCCTATAGGCTCCAATGGGAGCTTTGTTGTCATGGCAGAGACACACAGCGAAGCGAAAGGGGTATGTAGCGCAGCAATGGACAGCAAAGTTTAAATATATACATATATATTTATGTGTTTATATGTGTATACAGTTCAAAAAGGATATATAGAATCTGCGGAGTCCTTCAATTTAAATACTGTAACGAAGGCTTGAATATTCAAACAGGTGAACGTAATTATGTAGTAGTGAGGGGTGCCCATATAAGCGTAACCGTATTGAGTACTACAAAATCCAATAGATATTGTCAATTAAACAATGTCAGAGTAGGTGGGAGACCTCTGGCCAAAAACCTTTGTATGCAGTGTATACGTATATATGCAAATATATGCAAACCAATGCTCAGGGTCTATCTCACCTCTCCCGTAGTCAGGCTGTGGCTCCTCCGGATGGATACCCTGACGATTCCGCAGTAGACAGTGGTACTGTGTGTGACGGTTTGTTCCTTCCAAGCCGCCAAAATATGCCGTCACTTTGAAACAAGCAGGCTGATACGACGGAGCTTCTCCTCCTTACGCCAAGATGTGGGAGTGTTTCAGGTGTGTGCAGTGCCGTCCAATCGGCTGCAGTCTACCTCGGTCAACACGACTATGTTAGGGCAAAACTTGGCCTAAGATACGGCTGTCACCAACATGGTAGTATCCCTTTGTAGTCAGGAAAAGAGTTCATCTGGTGAAGGTACACATGACTGTACTGTTAGAGAGCCAAAAAGATAGATAAAAATTATAACGGCTCAGGTCAGGCTGAAAGGGGCACCAACGTCTCACTAATAGGCAAGGGTGGATAGTGCTCAATGCTGGACAAAAGAGCATAGGAAAAAAGGAGGACAGAGCATTATCCGTTAAAGTAATACTTAGCTTTTATTGTTCGATACAGGAATATATTAAAAGTCAAGAAATCCACATTGAATCAGTAAAAACAGGTATCAAAAACAGATGTGTTCAAATGCTTATGCATTTCAGCTAAAAAGCCGTAATCATAGCTGATTACGGCTTTTTAGCTGATACGTGTAAGCATTTGAACACAGCTGTTTTTGATACCTGTTTTTACTGATTCGATGTGGATTTCTTGACTTTTAATATATTCCTGTATGGAACAATAAAAGCTAAGTATTACTTTAATGGATAATGCTCTGTCCTCCTTTTTTATATGTGTATACACATAAATATAAATGTATATAAGCATATACATATATACAATATCCCACAAAAGTGATTACACCCCTCACATTTTTGTAAATATTTTATTATATCTTTTCATGTGAGAACACTGAAGAAATTACACTTTGCTACAATGTAAAGTAGTGAGTGTACAGCCTGTATAACAGTGTCAATTTGCTGTCCCCTCAAAATAACTAAACACACAGCCATTAATGTCTAAACCGTTAGCAAAAAAGTGAGTACACCCCTAAGTGGAAATGTCCAAATTGGGCCCAATTAGCCATTTTCCCTCCCCGGTGACATGTGACTCAATAGTGTTACAAGGTCTCAGGTGTGAATGGGGAGCAGGTGTGTTAAATTTGGTGTTATCGCTCTCACACTCTCTCATACTGGCTTACTGGAAGTTCAACATGGCAGCTCAAGGCAAAGAACTCTCTGAGGATCTGAAAAAAAAAAAGAATTGTTGCTCTTCATAAAGATGGCCTAGGCTATAAGAAGTTTGCCAAGACCCTGAAACTGAGCTGCTGCACGGTGGGCAAGACCATTCAGCAGTTTCACAGAACAGGTACACTCAGAACAGTCAAGCATGGTGGTGGGAGTGTCATGGTCTGGGCCTGCATGAGTGCTGCCGGCACTGGGGAGCTACAGTTCATTGAGGGAACCATGAATGCCAACATGTATTGTGACATACTGAAGCAGAGCATGATCCCCTCCCTTCAGAGACTGGGCAGCAGAGCAGTATTCCAACATGATAACGACCCCAAACACTTCCAAGACGACCACTGCCTTGCTAAAGAAGCTGAGGGTAAAGGTGATGGACTGGCCAGACATGTCCCCGGACCTTAACCCTATTGAGCATCTGTGGGGCATCCCCAAATGGAAGGTGGGGGAGCGCAAGGTCTCTAACATCCACCAGCTCCTTGATTTCGTCATGGAGGAGTGGAAGAGGACTCCAGTGGTAACATGTGATGCTCTGGTAAACTCCATGCCCAAGAGGGTTAAGGCAGTGCTGTAAAATAATGGTTGTCACACAAAATATTGACACTTTGGGCCTAGTTTGGACATTTCCACTTAGGGGTGTACTCACTTTTGTTGTCAACGGTTTAGACATTAATGGCTGTGTGTTGAGTTATTTTGAGGGGACAGCAAATTTACACTGTTATACAGGCTGTACACTCACTACTTTACAATGTAGCAAAGTGTCATTTCTTCAGTGTTGTCACATGAAAAGGTATAATAAAATAGTTACAAAAATGTGAGGGGTGTACTCACTTTTGTGGGATACTGTATTTAGAGTAATAACACAGTCCCCATAGATCGCAATGTAAAGGTCTTTATGTATTTATTATTTTAAAAATAAAGATGCTGCATTGTTTTATTTGAATTAAAAGAACTTTACACTTTATTTTGGGGCAAATTTGGGTAAAAATTTTTCATGAACCAGAGATCTGTTCTCTGGTTAATGACTGCTAGTGCTACTACGAGCTTGCGGTAGCATTAACCAGTCACTCATAATGGCCAGTTATTTAATGTTTGACCGTAAATGGGCAAATTTGCCCGTTTACGGGCACATGTTAAATTAACGCTCAACTTGTAATCTAGGCTGATATGGGGTTAAACACACATGTAAAGCTGATCACCTGGATAGCTTCATTGCTGCTCCAGATGAGCACACAACTAATGATTGGAGGATATGCACATATGAGGCCAATGATTGGCTGACAAGAACAAGAGAATTGCTAGAGAAGAGGAATTCACAAAAAAATGAACTGATATAACAAAATATGCAGTTTTTTTTTTTTTTATTATTCATATGCCTCTATTATATGTCTGTCTCTGTGACAATCTCATTGGTGTATAGTCTCCAGTTAAAAGGACAGTTAACACCTTGTAATCAAACGCCACCTACCACCACTTATTTAAAGGAGCCAAATCAGCGTTAAATCTTGGAAAGACGAGCCTTGTCACTGTCATTGTGTAAACAAAATGTCAATTGATATGATAAAATAACAAAGTGCAAATTAGGGACAGATGTGTGGCAAGGTTAGGCTTGTGAAAACAGCCATGAACACTTTTAGTTTTCAGAATTAGAAAAGACAACATTTTCAGACTTAAATGAATTGAAAATAGTGCAAAATAAATAATGAAAGCATATTAAAAGTAATTTTGTTATGCATAACTAAACAGTTTATAGTACTGTCCCTTTAAAGAAACATGAACGTGTTTTACTGATCGTTTAATTTCTCAAAAACTCTCCAACTTATTAAAGGGACATTGTACTGTACATTTTAGGCATGTAGAGGTTTTGTTTCCACAGGTCCTATACTGCAAATTGTAATATGTTTGTATTTTCTAAAGATAAACTACAGAAATCAAGTCGCAGTCCGGTATGAGGTGAGTGTTAGATACTAAAATGTTCATTTTCAATTGCTCTCTCTAAGTAGCAGAATTTGTGTATAGACAGAGATAAGATAAGGTGGCATTTGTGTATAGAGAAATATAACATAATTTATGTAAGAACTTACCTGATAAATTCATTTCTTTCATATTAGCAAGAGTCCATGAGCTAGTGACGTATGGGATATACATTCCTACCAGGAGGGGCAAAGTTTCCCAAACCTCAAAATGCCTATAAATACACCCCTCACCACACCCACAAATCAGTTTAACGAATAGCACAGAAGTGGGGTGATAAGAAAAAAGTGCGAAAGCATAAAAAATAAGGAATTGGAATAATTGTGCTTTATACAAAAAAATCATAACCACCACAAAAAGGGCGGGCCTCATGGACTCTTGCTAATATGAAAGAAATTAATTTATCAGGTAAGTTCTTACATAAAATATGTTTTCTTTCATGTAATTAGCAAGAGTCCATGAGCTAGTGACGTATGGGATAATGAATACCCAAGATGTGGATCTTCCACGCAAGAGTCACTAGAGAGGGAGGGATAAAATAAAGACAGCCAATTCCGCTGAAAAATAATCCACACCCAAAACAAAGTTTAAATCTTATAATGAAAAAAAACTGAAATTATAAGCAGAAGAATCAAACTGAAAAAGCTGCCTGAAGTACTTTTCTACCAAAAACTGCTTCAGAAGAAGAAAACACATCAAAATGGTAGAATTTAGTAAAAGTATGCAAAGAAGACCAAGTTGCTGCTTTGCAAATCTGATCAACCGAAGCTTCATTCTTAAATGCCCAGGAACTAGAGACTGACCTAGTCGAATGAGCTGTAATCCTTTGAGGAGGAGTTCTACCCGACTCAACATAAGCATGATGAATCAAAGACTTTAACCAAGATGCCAAAGAAATGGCAGAAGCCTTCTGACCTTTCCTAGAACCAGAAAAGATAACAAATAGACTAGAAGTCTTTCGGAAATCTTTAGTAGCTTCAACATAATATTTCAAAGCTCTAACTACATCCAAAGAATGCAACGATCTTTCCTTAGAATTCTTAGGATTAGGACACAATGAAGGAACCACAATTTCTCTACTAATGTTGTTAGAATTCACAACCTTAGGTAAAAATTTAAATGAAGTTCGCAACACCGCCTTATCCTGATGAAAAATCAGAAAAGGAGACTCACAAGAAAGAGCAGATAATTCAGAAACTCTTCTAGCAGAAGAGATGGCCAAAAGAAACAAAACTTTCCAAGAAAGTAATTTAATATCCAGCGAATGCATAGGTTCAAACGGAGAAGCTTGAAGAGCCCCCAGAACCAAATTCAAACTCCAAGGAGGAGAAATTGACTTAATAACAGGTTTTATACGAACCAAAGCCTGTACAAAACAATGAATATCAGGAAGACTAGCAATCTTTCTGTGAAAAAGAACAGAAAGAGCAGAGATTTGTCCTTTCAGGGAACTTGCAGACAAACCTTTATCCAAACCATCCTGAAAAAACTGTAAAATTCTAGGAATTCTAAAAGAATGCCAAGAAAAATGATGAGAAGAACACCAAGAAATGTAAGTCTTCCAGACTCGATAATATATCTTCCTAGATACAGATTTACGAGCCTGTAACATAGTATTAATTACGGAGTCAGAGAAACCTCTATGACTGAGAATCAAGCGTTCAATCTCCATACCTACAAATTTAAGGATTTGAGATCCTGATGGAAAAAAGGACCTTGCGATAGAAGGTCTGGTCTTAACGGAAGAGTCCAGGGTTGGCAAGTAGCCATCCGGACAAGATCCGCATACCAAAACCTGTGAGGCCATGCTGGAGCCACCAGCAGAACAAACGAACGCTCCTTTAGAATCTTGGAAATCACTCTTGGAAGAAGAACTAGAGGCGGAAAGATATAAGCAGGATGATACTTCCAAGGAAGTGACAATGCATCCACTGCTTCCGCCCAAGGATCCCTGGATCTGGACAGATACCTGGGAAGCTTCTTGTTTAGATGAGAAGCCATCAGATCTATTTCTGGAAGTCCCCACATTTGAACAATCTGAAGAAAAACCTCTGGGTGAAGAGACCATTCGCCCGGATGTAACGCTTGGCGACTGAGATAATCCGCTTCCCAATTGTTTATACCTGGGATATGAACCGCAGAAATTAGACAGGAGCTGGATTCCGCCCATACAAGTATTCGAGATACTTCTTTCATAGCCAGAGGACTGTGAGTCCCTCCTTGATGATTGACATATGCCACGGTTGTGACATTGTCCGTCTGAAAACAAATGAACGACTCTCTCTTTAGAAGAGGCCACGACTGAAGAGCTCTGAAAATTGCACGGAGTTCCAAAATGTTGATTGGTAATCTCGCCTCCTGAGATTCCCAAACCCCTTGTGCTGTCAGAGACCCCCATACAGCTCCCCAACCTGTCAGACTTGCATCTGTTGAGATCACAGTCCAGGTCGGAAGAACAAAAGAAGCCCCCTGAACTAAATGATGGTGGTCTGTCCACCATGTCAGAGAGTGTCGTACAATCGGTTTTAAAGATATTAATTGAGATATCTTTGTATAATCCCTGCACCACTGGTTCAGCATAGAGAGCTGAAGAGGTCGCATGTGAAAACGAGCAAAGGGGATCGCGTCCGATGCAGCAGTCATAAGACCTAGAATTTCCATGCATAAGGCTAACGAAGGGAATGATTGAGACTGAAGGTTTCGACAGGCTGAAACCAATTTCAGACGTCTCTTGTCCGTCAGAGACAGAGTCATGGACACTGAATCTATCTGGAAACCTAAAAAGGTTACCCTTGTCTGAGGAATCAACGAACTCTTTGGTAAATTGATCTTCCAACCATGTTCTCGAAGAAACGATACAAGTCGATTCGTATGAGATTCTGCTAAATGTGAAGACTGAGCAAGTACCAAGATATCGTCCAAATAAGGAAATACCACAATACCCTGTTCTCTGATTACAGATAGAAGGGCAGCGAGAACCTTTGTAAAAATCCTTGGAGCTGTTGCTAGGCCAAACGGCAGAGCCACAAACTGGTAATGCTTGTCTAGGAAAGAGAATCTCAGAAACTGATAGTGATCTGGATGAATTGGAATATGCAGATATGCATCTTGTAAATCTATTGTGGACATATAATGCCCTTGCTGAACAAAAGGCAGAATAGTCCTTATAGTTACCATTTTGAATGTTGGTATCCTTACATAACGATTCAATATTTTTAAATCCAGAACTGGTCTGAAGGAATTCTCCTTCTTTGGTACAATGAAGAGATTTGAGTAAAACCCCAGCCCCTGTTCCAGAACTGGAACTGGCATAATTACTCCAGCCAACTCTAGATCTGAAACACATTTCAGAAATGCTTGAGCCTTCACTGGATTTATTGGGACACGGGAAAGAAAAAATCTTCTTGCAGGAGGCCTTATCTTGAAGCCTATTCTGTACCCTTGTGAAACAATGTTCTGAATCCAAAGATTGTGAATCGAATTGATCCAAATTTCTTTGAAAAATCGCAATCTGCCCCCTACCAGCTGGGCTGGAATGAGGGCCGCACCTTCATGTGGACTTGGGAGCTGGCTTTGGCTTTCTAAAGGCTTGGATTTATTCCAGACTGGAGATGGTTTCCAAACTGATACCGCTCCTGTAGGGGAAGGATCAGGCTTTTGTTCCTTATTGTGACGAAAGGAATGAAAACGATTAGCAGACCTAAATTTACCTTTAGATTTTTTATCCTGTGGTAAAAAAGTTCCTTTCCCCCCAGTAACAGTTGAAATAATAGAATCCAACTGTGAACCAAACAATTTATTACCCTGGAAAGAAAGGGAAAGCAAAGTTGATCAGCATTCCAAGTTTTAAGCCATAAAGCTCTTCTAGCTAAAATAGCTAAAGACATGTACCTGACATCAACCCTAATGATATCAAAGATGGCATCACAAATAAAATTATTAGCATGTTGAAGAAGATTAACAATGCTATGAGTATTATGATCTGTTACTTGTTGTGCTAAAGCTTCCAACCAGAAAGTTGAAGCTGCAGCAACATCCGCCAAAGATATAGCAGGTCTAAGAAGATTACCTGAACATAAGTAAGCTTTTCTTAGAAAGGATTCAATTTTCCTATCTAAAGGATCCTTAAAGGAAGTACTATCTGCCGAAGGAACAGTAGTACGTTTAGCAAGAGTAGAGATAGCCCCATCAACCTTAGGGATTTTGTCCCAAAACTCTAATCTGTCAGATGGCACAGGATATAATTGCCTAAACCGTTTAGAAGGAGTAAATGAATTACCCAAATTATTCCATTCCCTGGAAATTACTTCAGAAATAGCATCAGGGACAGGAAAAACCTCTGGAATAACTACAGGAGGTTTAAAAACCGTATTCAAACGTTTAGATTTAGTATCAAGAGGACCAGATTCCTCTATTTCTAATGCAATTAAGACTTCTTTAAGCAAAGAACGAATAAATTCCATTTTAAATAAATATGAAGATTTATCAGTATCAACCTCTGAAACAGAATCCTCTGAACCAGAAGAATCATTATCAGAATCAGAATGATGATGTTCATTTAAAAATTCATCTGAAAAATGAGAAGTTTTAAAAGACCTTTTACGTTGCCTAGAAGGAGGAATAACAGACATAGCCTTCTTAATAGATTTGGAAACAAAATCTCTTATGTTAACAGGAACACCCTGAATATTAGATGTTGATGGAACAGCAACAGGTAATGGAACATTACTAAAGGAAATATTATCTGCATTAACAAGTTTGTCATGACATTCATTACAAACAACAGCCGGAGGAACAGTTACCACAAGTTTACAACAAATACACTTAACTTTGGTTTCCAGAAGTATCTTCTGATTCAGGGTCAATCTGAGACATCTTGCAATATGTAATAGAAAAAACAACATATAAAGCAAAATTGATCAAATTCCTTGAAAGACAGTTTCAGGAATGGGAAAAAATGCCAATGAACAAGCTTCTAGCAACCAGAAGCAAATAAACAATGAGACTTAAATAATGTGGAGACAATAATGACGCCCATATTTTTTAGCGCCAAAAAAGACGCCCACATTATTTGGCGCCTAAATGCTTTAAGCGCCAAAAATGACGCCACATCCGGTGACGCCGACATTTTTGGCGCAAAAACGTCAAAAAAATGACGCAACTTCCGGCGACAAGTATGACGCCGGAAATGACAAAGAAAATGTTTGCGCCAAGAATGACGCAATAAAATGAAGCATTTTCAGCCCCCGCGAGCCTAACAGCCCACAGGAAAAAAAGTCAAATTTTAAGGTAAGAAAAATTGATTATTCAAATGCATTATCCCAAATAATGAAACTGAATGTCTGAAATAAGGAATGTTGAACATCCTGAATCAAGGCAAATAAATGTTTAAACACATATATTTAGAACTTTATATAAAAGTGCCCAACCATAGCTTAGAGTGTCACAAAAATAAGACTTACTTACCCCAGGACACTCATCTACATGTAGTAGAAAGCCAAACCAGTACTGAAACGAGAATCAGTAGAAGTAATGGTATAAGAGTATATCGTCGATCTGAAAAGGGAGGTAAGACATGAATCTCTACGACCGATAACAGAGAACCTATGAAATAGACCCCGTAGAAGGAGATCATTGAATTCAAATAGGCAATACTCTCTTCACATCCCTCTGACATTCACTGCACACTGAGAGGAAAACCGGGCTCCAGCCTGCTGCGAAGCGCATATCAACGAAGAATCTAGCACAAACTTACTTCACCACCTCCATAGGAGGCAAAGTTTGTAAAACTGATTTGTGGGTGTGGTGAGGGGTGTATTTATAGGCATTTTGAGGTTTGGGAAACTTTGCCCCTCCTGGTAGGAATGTATATCCCATACGTCACTAGCTCATGGACTCTTGCTAATTACATGAAAGAAAACATAATTTATGCAAGAACTTACCTGATAAATTAATTTCTTTCATATTAGCAAGAGTCCATGAGCTAGTGACGTATGGGATATACATTCCTACCAGGAGGGGCAAAGTTTCCCAAACCTTAAAATGCCTATAAATACACCCCTCACCACACCCACAAATCAGTTTAACGAATAGCCAAGAAGTGGGGTGATAAGAAAAAAGTGCGAAAGCATAAAAAATAAGGAATTGGAATAATTGTGCTTTATACAAAAAAATCATAACCACCACAAAAAGGGTGGGCCTCATGGACTCTTGCTAATATGAAAGAAATGAATTTATCAGGTAAGTTCTTACATAAATTATGTTTTCTTTCATGTAATTAGCAAGAGTCCATGAGCTAGTGACGTATGGGATAATGACTACCCAAGATGTGGATCTTTCCACGCAAGAGTCACTAGAGAGGGAGGGATAAAATAAAGACAGCCAATTCCTGCTGAAAATAATCCACACCCAAAATAAAGTTTAATAAAAACATAAGCAGAAGATTCAAACTGAAATCACTGCCTGAAGTACTTTTCTACCAAAAACTGCTTCAGAAGAAGAAAACACATCAAAATGGTAGAATTTAGTAAAAGTATGCAAAGAGGACCAAGTTGCTGCTTTGCAAATCTGATCAACCGAAGCTTCATTCCTAAACGCCCAGGAAGTAGAAACTGACCTAGAAGAATGAGCTGTAATCCTTCGAGGCGGAGTTTTACCCGACTCGACATAGGCATGATGAAATAAAGATTTCAACCAAGATGCCAAAGAAATGGCAGAAGCTTTCTGGCCTTTTCTAGAACCGGAAAAGATGACAAATAGACTAGAAATCTTTCGGAAAGACTTAGTAGCTTCAACATAATAATACAAAGCTCTAACAGCATCCAAAGAATGCAATGATTTCTCCTTAGAATTAATAGGATTAGGACATAATGAAGGAACCACAATTTCTCTACTAATGTTGTTAGAATTCACAACCTTAGGTAAAAAATTCAAAAGAAGTTTGCAGCACCGCCTTATCCTGATGAAAAATCAGAAAAGGAGACTCACAAGAAAGAGCAGATAATTCAGAGACTCTTCTGGCAGAAGAGATGGCCAAAAGAAACAAAACTTTCCAAGAAAGTAATTTAATGACCAAAGAATACATGGGTTCAAAAGGAGGAGCTTGAAGAGCCCCCAGAACCAAATACAAACTCCAAGGAGGAGAAATTGACTTAATGACAGGTTTTATACGAACCAAAGCTTGTACAAAACAATGAATATCAGGAAGATTAGCAATCTTTCTGTGAAAAAGAACAGAAAAAGCAGAGATTTGTCCATTCAAGGAACTTGCGTACAAACCTTTATCTAAACCATCCTGAAGAAACTGTAAAATTCTCGGTATTCAAAAAGAATGCCAAGAAAAATGATGAGAAAGACACTAAGAAATATAAGTCTTCCAGACTCTATAATATATCTCTCTAGATACAGATTTACGAGCCTGTCACATAGTATTAATCACAGAGTCAGAGAAACCTCTTTGACTAAGAATCAAGCGTTCAATCTCTATACCTTAAAATTTAAGGATTTGAGATCCTGATGGAAGAAAGGACCTTGCGACAGAAAGTCTGGTCTTAACGGAAGAGTCCACAGCTGGCAAAAGGCCATCCGGACAAGATCCGCATACCAAAACCTGTGAGGCCATGCTGGAGCTACCAGCAGGACAAATGAGCATTCCTTTAGAATCTTGGAGAATACTCTTGGAAGAAGAACTAGAGGCGGAAAGATATAGGCAGGATGATACTTCCAAGGAAGTGATAATGCATCCACTGCCTCCGCCCGAGGATCCCGGGATCTGGACAGATACCAGGGAAGTTTCTTGCTTAGATGAGAAGCCATCAGATCTATTTCTGGGAGTTCCCACATTTGAACAATCTGAAGAAATACCTCTGGGTGAGGAGACCATTCGCCCGGATGCAACGTTTGGCGACTGAGATAATCCGCTTCCCAATTGTCTATACCTGGGATATGAACCGCAGAGATTAGACAGGAGCTGGATTCCGCCCAAACCAAAATTCGAGATACTTCTTTCATAACCAGAGGACTGTGAGTCCCTCCTTGATGATTGATGTATGCCACAGTTGTGACATTGTCTATCTGAAAACAAATGAACAACTCTCTCTTCAGAAGAGGCCAAGACTGAAGAGCTCTGAAAATTGCACGGAGTTCCAAAAAATTGATCGGTAATCTCACCTCCTGAGATTCCCAAACCCCTTGTGCCGTCAGAGACCCCCACACAGCTCCCCAACCTGTAAGACTTGCATCTGTTGAGATTATAGTCCAGGTCGGAAGAACAAAGAAGCCCCCTGAACTAAACGATGGTGCTGTCCACCACGTCAGAGAGTGTCGTATAATCGGTTTAAAGATATTAATTGAGATATGTTTGTGTAATCCCTGCACCATTGGTTCAGCATACAGAGCTGAAGAGGTCGCATGTGAAAACGAGCAAAGGAGATCGCATCCGATGCGGCAGTCCTAAGACCTAAAATTTCCATGCATAAGGCTACCAAAGGGAATGATTGTGACTGAAGGTTTTGACAAGCTGATATCAATGTTAAACTTCTCTTGTCTGACAAGGACAGAGTCATAGACACTGAATCTATCTGGAAACCTAAAAAGGTTACCCTTGTCTGAGGAATCAATGAACTGATTGGTAAATTGATCCTCCAACCATGATCTTGAAGAAACAACACAAGTCGATTCGCATGAGATTCTGCGAAAATGTGAAGACTGAGCAAGTACCAAGATATCGTCCAAAATAAGGAAATACCAAAACCCTGTTCTCTGATTAC